>NC_090919.1:7321210-7415046 GCF_040956055.1 Brachionichthys hirsutus | reverse complement strand
CTCCGTTGCCAAAGTTCTTGCTCTTGTGGGTCAAGTTGGGTTCTGTCTTTCCCTGCTAATCCTTTAAAGTGCCTTGAGATGACTTCCTGTTGTGATCCGGCGCTACATAAATAAAACTGAATTGATTGAGATGTTCCGGTCCACGTTATATGTTCCATGCATGCCTTGCCAGCCAGCATCGGACCCCCTGCTGTGATGTGCTCCACTGCCTCAGGGGCATTTTTGCACAATCTGCACCTGGAGTCCTGTCTGGTGTGGTCGACCCCAGCCTCTATTGATCTTTGTCCCTCCGTGCTGTCTTTGAGTCCTGCCAGTAGTTGGATGGTATTGTTTCCTTCTTGGTGTCCCTGATGATGAGGACTGTCCAACCTTTGGTTAGCCACTCTGCGTGGGTTCCTGACTTTAGCTTCTGATTCCTTGGGTTAGCCACTCTGCATGGGTTCCTGACTTTAGCTTCTGATTCCTTGGGTTAGCCACTCTGCGTGGGTTCTTGACTTTAGCTTCTGATTCCTTGGGTTAGCCACTCTGCATGGGTTCCTGACTTTAGCTTCTGATTCCTTGGGTTAGCCACTCTGCGTGGGTTCCTGACTTTAGCTGCTGATTCCTTGGGTTAGCCACTCTGCGTGGGTTCCTGACTTTAGCTGCTGATTCCTTGGGTTAGCCACTCTGCGTGGGTTCTTGACTTTAGCTTCTGATTCCTTGGGTTAGCCACTCTGCATGGGTTCCTGACTTTAGCTTCTGATTCCTTGGGTTAGCCACTCTGCGTGGGTTCCTGACTTTAGCTTCTGATTCCTTGGGTTAGCCACTCTGCGTGGGTTCCTGACTTTAGCTTCTGATTCCTTGGGTTAGCCACTCTGCGTGGGTTCCTGACTTTAGCTGCTGATTCCTTGGGTTAGCCACTCTGCATGGGTTCCTGATTTTGGCTGCTGATTCCTTGGGTTAGCCACTCTGCATGGGTTCCTGATTTTGGCTGCTGATTCCTTTGGTTAGCCACTCTGCGTGGGTTCCTGACTTTAGCTGCTGATTCCTTGGGTTAGCCACTCTGCATGGGTTCCTGACTTTAGCTGCTGATTCCTTGGGTTAGCCACTCTGCGTGGGTTCCTGACTTTAGCTTCTGATTACTGGTTAGCCACTCTGCATGGGTTCCTGACTTTAGCTGCTGATTCCTTGGGTTAGCCACTCTGCGTGGGTTCCTGACTTTAGCTGCTGATTCATTTTTGACCCTTATGTCTGGTTATCTGCTGTTGTGATGACTCCTGGGTCTTGGTCTGGGATGTTCCTGTGCTCTGACCGGAGGTCTGCCAGCCATTGGGCATTAGTGTTGTGGTGGGTCTGCTGTCTACCCAGCCACTGAGAGTAGACCTTATCTTGATTGTGAATAATAATACATTTTATTTATATAGCGCTTTTCTGGACACTCAAAGTCGCTTTACATAGTGTACATCATATAAAAACAGCAAAGAAATACAGACAATAAAAAATGAACACGGTTTTAAATTCAATGAAATGTAAAAAGTAAAATTAGACATTAAAAGGGGGCCGCTTGGTGGCGCAGTGGTAAGCGCTGTTGCCTCACAACGAGATGGTCGCGGGTTCGTCTCCGACTTGTGTCCATTCTGTGAGGAGTTTGCATGTTCTCCCCGTGTCGGCGTGGGTTCTCTCCGGGTTCTCTCCGGGCTCTCCGGGTTCTTCCTCCCTCCACCAGAAACATGCAGCCCAGGCTGATTGGTGACACTAAATTGTCCGTAGGTGTGAGTGTGTGTGTGGCTGGTTGTCTGTCTCTGTGTTGCCCTGCGATGAACTGGCGGCTTGTCCAGGGTGTCCCCCGCCTCTCGCCCATTGACTGCTGGGATTGGCTCCAGCTTGGCCCGCGACCCGATAGCGGATTAAGCGGTTGGGACAATGAATGAATGAATAGACATTAAAAGCAATGTTGAACAGATGGGTTTTGAGTGTGTTGAGATCAGAGCAGGCTCGTAGCGGGTGTGGTAACGTGTTCCAGAGTGTGTGGGCAGCGATGGAGAAGGCTTTGTCTCCCCAGGTTCGGAGCTTGACTGTTGGAGAACATATTCATTCTCCTGGCCTCTACTTCTCTCGTGTGCCTCTTTGCTAGTGACAGGTGAAATGTTTGGGGGTGGAACCTGTGCAGCTCACGTCTGTTTGCAGAACATTTCACTGATGACAGAAAGTTATGAATGATCAGTTGGAAGCAACCAATGAGGATAAGGACTACTGCATGCCAGACCTGTCCTGCATACATTGGTCCAGTATCCAGGTATGAATATGGTCCGCTGGTACCAGTCAAACCAAAGCTGAAACCTTCCTTTGTGTGTGCTAAAAGGAAAAACATCGACTCCTCCCCATCCATGGACCTAATTGGTCTGCTACCAGGTACCAGCGGGAGACGCTGACAAACACACCTCTCCAGGGAAGAACACCTGAGCTGTAGTAGAGCTTGTTTGTTTTCAAAGGCCCGTGGGGATGAAGACGAAGACATTTCTTCCTCTTTGATTCACCAGCTGTACATGTCCTGGTTCCACAGCGTCCTGTCTTGGTGGTTAACGAGGTCTCTCGAGGACGCAGGTTCGGTGCATCAGACTGTTCTCCCGGGCTTTCATCATCGCCCTTCCTCACAATTCTTTTTCAGAATGGCGAGTGCATGTTACAAATGTGATTTAGTGCAGCACCTGTTCCCTAATAGTGCTCTGAACAGCGATTGGTGGAGGCGAGGATGATGCACAAGCACTGAATGTCAACATGTTTATCTCCATGGTATCCATTAATTAATGGACCTGGATCTTCCTCCACCTCTGGTTCCCAGAAAGACCTGGTTCTGTTGTCTGGCTCAACCTTACCAGAGACCTCCTCCTATCCCCCATGCCTGTCCCTTCCTCCCCTACATCTGTTATTTTCTACCTCACGTCTGTCCTTTCTTCACCCATGTCTGTCCCTCCATACTAACTGATGTGGATCCTAGTAAACCTGTCGGTTTGTGTCCAGTCTTGTTGGTCTGATGGGGGGCCTTGTTGGTCTGGTGGGGGTGTTTTGGTCTGGATGGTGGTCTTGTTGGTCTGGTGGGGGTGTTTTGGTCTGGATGGTGGTCTTGTTGGTCTGGTGGGGGTGTTTTGGTCTGGATGGTGGTCTTGTTGGTCTGGTGGGGGTGTTTTGGGCCATCCACCCAGCCCTAACAGTGATAGAGGTAACAATGTCCTCATATTGAAGGTCAATGGTCTCTTTGTCTTCTTTTCAGTGTGCAAGAATCCACCATACAAAGTGGAGGAGTCTGGATATGCTGGTTTTATTCTACCCATCGAGGTTTACTTCAAAAACAAGGTACATTTCACGATGCCGGACGTAAATGTTGGTCCAATGCTCGTTGACTAAGGGTGACTGTCTTCCTCTTTTCCCTCCATGGGTCAATTCACACGTTTCCTCAGGAAGAACCGAAGAAGGTTCGCTTTGATTACGACCTGTTCCTCCACCTCGAGGCTCACCCACCCGTCAATCATCTCCGCTGTGAGAAGCTCACGTTCAACAACCCGACGGAGGAGTTCCGTAGGAAGCTGCAGAAAGCCGGAGGGGTAGGAGGGTGAGGGGACAGTGGGACTCGACTCTGGACACGCGCATCACCAGCCTGCATGGAGCTCCAGTTATTGTTCCTCAGTACATTGTTTTGTGATGAACAAGACTCCAACAGAGGAGGTCTACGTTTCTGCAGCTGCAGGGGATTGGCCAGCCGAGCTGTGGACTTTAGCTGGGTTCTATCGTGTTCTAGATGTTCTCTGGTGTTCTAGGTGTTGTTCTGGAATGGGAAGCCTGCTATAATCAGCCAATAGCACATATCTTTCTTTTTAATAGAAGCATTTTTGCAAACCCGAAGACTCAAAGACACATGGACGGAGTGAGGGAGGACATGAGAGTGGCTGGTGTTGGGGAGGACGATGCAAAGGACAGGACTAGAGGACGACCCAGGAGAAGAGACATGGACGTAGTGAGGGAGGACATGAGAGTGGCTGGTGTTGGGGAGGACGATGCAAAGGACAGGACTAGAGGACGACCCAGGAGAAGAGACATGGACGTAGTGAGGGAGGACATGAGAGTGGCTGGTGTTGGGGAGGACGATGCAAAGGACAGGACTAGAGGACGACCCAGGAGAAGAGAAATGGACGTAGTGAGGGAGGACGATGCAAAGGACAGGACTAGAGGACGACCCAGGAGAAGAGACATGGACGTAGTGAGGGAGGACATGAGAGTGGCTGGTGTTGGGGAGGACGATGCAAAGGACAGGACTAGAGGACGACCCAGGAGAAGAGACATGGACGTAGTGAGGGAGGACATGAGAGTGGCTGGTGTTGGGGAGGACGATGCAAAGGACAGGACTAGGGGACGACCCAGGAGAAGAGACATGGACGTAGTGAGGGAGGACATGAGAGTGGCTGGTGTTGGGGAGGACGATGCAAAGGACAGGACTAGAGGACGACCCAGGAGAAGAGACATGGACGTAGTGAGGGAGGACATGAGAGTGGCTGGTGTTGGGGAGGACGATGCAAAGGACAGGACTAGAGGACGACCCAGGAGAAGAGACATGGACGTAGTGAGGGAGGACATGAGAGTGGCTGGTGTTGGGGAGGACGATGCAAAGGACAGGGCTAGAGGACGACCCAGGAGAAGAGACATGGACGTAGTGAGGGAGGACATGAGAGTGGCTGGTGTTGGGGAGTTCTGCTTCCTGCTTTGTGCCATCGAGAGCTTTGCTGCACCGTGAAACCAGCAAGACAGACCAGAGACAGACAGACATATACAGACAAAGTGAGAAACAGACAGACAGAGACAGACAGTCAAAGTGACAGAAAGAAACAGACAGAGACACACAGGCAGACAGAGAGACAGACAAAGTGACAGACAGACAGACATATACAGACAAAGTAAGAGACACATACAGACAGATACAGACAGAAAGACAGAAAGACCAGAGACAGACAGACAGATACAGACAGACAAAGTGAGAACCAGACAGACCGGAGGAAAAAGTGCAGTAGCTTTATTTGCGCTTGTTGTTCTCTCCCTCATCACCATGACGACCAGAGAGACACCAGATTTGTTTCTGTAGCTAAAATGGAGCCTTCACAGGCTGCAGGACAATTAAGACTCACAAGGAGCTCATAAAACGGACCCTCTTGTGCAGTGCTCCAGAAGCACCCCCACCAGACCACTGACGTTTCCATGTTGGGCTGGCGGTGAGACCAGGGGACAAATGGCCCCCGTCGTTAGCAGGAATGCTTTTCCTCTTTACTCTCCATGTTGAAGCCCCCCCCCTCCAGCCCCCTGAGAAGCAATGTTCTCAGAGGTCCCGTGTTTGCTGTCTCAGACCTCAGGCGAGCATGCAGGCGTTCCTTGACCCTACTTCCTGGTTCTGCCGAGGCTCACCATGATGTTTGGTACCATTCGTTGTCTGTCCTGTTTGTATTCGAGTAGAATAGAAAGCCTTTATTGTCATTGCATGGTGGATATACAACGAGATTAGGAATCTATCCCAACATCCAGTGAGGAGAGGAACAGGATCACAGGCCAGATCTACTTCCTCCTGCAAAGACCAGTTTGAAACGAGCCCTGGGTTTTTTATTCTGCTTTATATTTAATGGATGTCCATTCTCAGGCAACAACAGGAGAAGTGGACCCCCCCGTCTGTGTCCTTGGAGCTTTCCTGGAATAGATTTGTCTGCTAACACCCTGAATGAAGGATGTAATGTTTCAGACTGTTAGCAGCAAAGGCATCAAACCGTTTGTTGATGCTATGAGACTCCTTCTCATTGGTTGTCTTTAATCTACAGGATGTCTCCAAAGGAAGTTGTACAACACTTCTTACCACTGCCACAACCACCAGCACTGACATGAGCAGCGTCTCCAAACTCCAGCAACCCTCCATCGACCTCAAAGACAAGCCTCCAAAGGACTTGAAAGAGTCCCAAAGTGCCTTCAGAGACTCTGGCTGGGAACTCGGCAAAGCCCCCAAAGAACTTTCCAGAAAAGCCAAGGACAACCAGCCACTTAAAGATATCAATCCAAAAATGGGCTTCAAGGAACCCAGGTTTCTGTCCAAGGACCATCAGGCTGAAGAAAGAAACCAGAGTTCAGGGCTGAAACGGAGTCTGTCCACCCCTGAAGGTGACAATTACCTGAGCAGAAAACGTAAGAAGGGATGGTTCGATTCGTCAGGGAAGCAGACGTCGCGGTTAGAACATTCAGATAGGCATCAACCAAAGGATAGAGCACAGACGCGACCAGCAGATGATGCGGGGTGCAGAAGGACATCAGCACTTCCACCCATCCAGGAACTGGGGGGCCCCAATTACTCTGATGTGGAGGATCAATCTATGAGATCAGATGTAAGTAGAACCTGCATGGAATCCTTTCCTTGAATTGATCAAGACTGAAAAGGGTTGGAGAAGGTTTTCAGTTCGTCCAAGACTCGCTGGGTGAGTGAGCGGATTTGTTGGTGGTCAGTTCTCTGTGTTAAAGCCCTATAAAGTCAAACGACTCTGTGTCTGTGTGGGGGGGGGTAATTTAAGTAGCAGTGACTCTTCTTCATAGACGGCTAGCCGTGTGTAGATTAGACTGTTGAAAACCTTTCCTTTGGATCTCCACCTCAAGACTAGAGAGACTTGTCTGCAGCAGGACTAGGCTTTCACTGGGCAGGACTAGGCTTTCACTGGGCAGGACTAGGCTGTCACTGGGCAGAACTAGGCTGTCACTGAGCAGGACTAGACTTTCACTGGACAGGACTAGGCTTTCACTGAGCAGGACTAGGCTTTCACTGGGCAGGACTAGGCTTTCAGTGGGCAGGACTAGGCTTTCACTGGGCAGGACTAGGCTTTCACTGGGCAGGACTAGGCTTTCACTGGGAAGGACTAGGCTGTCACTGAGCAGGACTAGGCTTTCACTGGGCAGGACTAGGCTTTCACTGGGCAGGACTAGGCTTTCACTGGGAAGGACTAGGTTGTCACTTGGTCACCTGGGCCACACATTTGGTGGAAAAGCTCACAATGAAGACGGGCTGCTGTCAGGCTAAACAGTCCATGAGAACGATTTATGGTTTTACAACACCTGAGGAGAAAGGGAAGACGCAGTAAAGCCCTCTGGCTTCTGAGCGCCTTGCTGAAAGTCATTTCTGCTCTCAAATGGCCGTACAAAGTTTGGGTCTTTGTGTGTGTGGGAGAGATGGTGGAGTCAGTCCTCACCAGAGGAACCAGTGTTCCGTCTAAGCTGTCCCGTACGTGGACCAGGGGTCAGGCAAGTTGTAAAAGTGATGTGGGGAGACAAAGGCCAGGGGTTTGATTCTCCGCATACAGGCTCACAACCCCGGTGGCCTGAAGCAAGGCCTCCTTTTATCTGTCACGTCACGACTTGTTTGATCTCAGTCTTTCCCACTGAGTGCTGGAACAGGAGCAACAGAGGAGGAACCATGGACTAAGTGCCGGCATGCTGGCCTGCGTTAGCCCTAAACGTGGGCACAGGCGGATTGATTAGTCGTGCCTGCATGTCCTCAGACCCGCCGTAGATGTCTTCATGCGACGGTGCAGGGACGATGGATCAGCATTACAGGACCATTGGTGGTGGATCTGGTGCTGGGTTTGTGGAAATGACACGTTTCTAGGTTGCAAGCCACAACCTTTAAATGATAGTCTGGTTTGCAGCCATTTCTTTTTATCTGTCCTCACAAAGTCTCGAGAAGCCGGATTGATGCCTGCGAACTTCAGCAATCTGTTTTAAAGAGCGCAGCATGAAAGGCAATGAGACAAAGACCTATAAAAAGGGTTTATGGTCCCCTGAAGAAGCTGTCCCACAAACCAACAGACCAGCTGGGCAGTGTTGAATGGAGCCTCATGGTGCTACGGGTAGCGCGGTTAGCAGGAGCTAACGTAGCATTACCAGTTTCTCCCGTGTGCCGTCCCAAGCCGGATAAATGCAGAGAGTTGAGTCAGGGACGGCATAAATAAGAAAGTCATACCGGATCGGTCGAGGTCCGGCTCAACAACGACCGCCAGCAGCGCCGTAAACCCACGGGACGCTGCTGGACACGACTGTGGGTCGAAGAAGAGGAGGAGGAGGAGGAAGAGGAGGAGGAAGACGGGTGCATCAGCAGAGCGACGAGAGGGAATGGAAGAGTTCAGGACTGAGAGTAGAGACTCTGAATGTTGGGACGATGACGGGAAAAGCTAGAGAGCCGGTGGACATGATGATGAGGAGGAGGAAGGTGGATGTGTGTCCAGGAGACCAGGAGGAAAGGAAGCAAGGCTAGAAGCTGAGGAGCAGGATTCAAGTTGTTTATAACGGAGGAGAGGAAAGAGGGATAGAGGAGGAGTTATCTTGAAGGAGGAGTTGGTGCAGAGTGTTCTAGAGGAGAAGGAGAAGTTCTTACGCTCCACAGGTAGGAGGTGAGTTAGAGGAGAAGGAGAAGTTCTTACGCTCCACAGGTAGGAGGTGAGTTAGAGGAGAAGGAGAAGTTCTTACGCTCCACAGGTAGGAGGTGAGTTAGAGGAGAAGGAGAAGTTCTTACGCTCCACAGGTAGGAGGTGAGTTAGAGGAGAAGGAGAAGTTCTTATGCTCCACAGGTAGGAGGTGAGTTAGAGGAGAAGGAGAAGTTCTTACGCTCCACAGGTAGGAGGTGAGTTAGAGGAGAAGTAGAAGTTCTTATGCTCCACAGGTAGGAGGTGAGTTAGAGGAGAAGGAGAAGTTCTTACGCTCCACAGGTAGGAGGTGAATTAGAGGAGGAGGAGAAGTTCTTACGCTCCACAGGTAGGAGGTGAGTTAGAGGAGAAGGAGAAGTTCTTACGCTCCACAGGTAGGAGGTGAGTTAGAGGAGAAGGAGAAGTTCTTACGCTCCACACCTCCATATGCTGGTGGTGAGGAAGAGGAAGAGGATGAAGGCAGAGCAGGAGACAACGTGGTGGAGGCTGAAGAATGAACATTGTTGTGTGGCTTTCAGGGAAAAGGTGAGACGGGCTCCACTGAAGGGGTGGAGCTTATGCACAGATAAGGAAGGCATGCCCCCCCCCCCCCCCCCCCCCCGGTGGTCCCACAGTGATCTCTGTCAGGTGTTTGCTTTCCTTTCTGCCTCCATGGACGTGAAGCTGCCCCCCCCCCCCCCCCCCCAACAGGGTGGGAGCAGAAACTTTGGCGTGTGAAGAAAACCATGAACGGCTTTTGTTTTTTGTAGAAAGTGTTTCATGTCTCCCCGTCTTTCTCATCTCCTTCCAGTCCGGACCCTGCAGCCCAGCCAGTTCCAGTTCCAGTTCAGGCTTTGCCACACACCACAGCCGAGCAGGTAACTGCCCTACGTGGAGCATCCAGCTCATCTGCAGCCCGGGGGCAGGTCCTCAGGGGGAGGGTATCTTCATTTTGCTGGGGCAAAACCCGGCCCAGCACAACACAACGTAAGACGAGAAATAGTAGCTCAGTGTCCCTGAGGAAAGGACAGGAGGCGGAGCTAGAAGTGGAGGAGATGAAGATGCTGAGGTTCTCCTTGGGAGTGTCCAGGTTGGACAGGATTAGAAATGAGACAATAAGAGGGACAGTGAAGATTAGACGTTTTGGAGACGAGGTCAGAGACCAGACTTTGATGGTTTGGACATGTCCAGAGGAGAGACAGGGACTATATCGGTAGAAGGATGCTGAGGATGGAACTGCCAGGGAACAGGGCTAGAGGACAACCCAGGAGAAGAGACATGGACGTAGTGAGGGAGGACATGAGAGTGGCTGGTGTTGGGGAGGACGATGCAAAGGACAGGGCTAGAGGACGACCCAGGAGAAGAGACATGGACGTAGTGAGGGAGGACATGAGAGTGGCTGGTGTTGGGGAGGACGATGCAAAGGACCGGGCTAGAGGACGACCCAGGAGAAGAGACATGGACGTAGTGAGGGAGGACATGAGAGTGGCTGGTGTTGGGGAGGACGATGCAAAGGACAGGACTAGAGGACGACCCAGGAGAAGATACATGGACGTAGTGAGGGAGGACATGAGAGTGGCTGGTGTTGGGGAGGACGATGCAAAGGACAGGGCTAGAGGACGACCCAGGAGAAGAGACATGGATGTAGTGAGGGAGGACATGAGAGTGGCTGGTGTTGGGGAGGACGATGCAAAGGACAGGGCTAGAGGACGACCCAGGAGAAGATACATGGACGTAGTGAGGGAGGACATGAGAGTGGCTGGTGTTGGGGAGGACGATGCAAAGGACAGGGCTAGAGGACGACCCAGGAGAAGAGACATGGATGTAGTGAGGGAGGACATGAGAGTGGCTGGTGTTGGGAAGGACGGTACGGGGTCTCCTCCGAGCTTGGGTCCTCTACCAGAGGCCTTGGAGCTTGAGGATTCTAGCAGGATCTTAGCTGTCCCTAGGACTGCGATCTTCTGGGGGGAGATGTCAGACCTTGTTTTCTGGTATCTGTTCACCCATCTTGGGGGTTACTGCCCCTGGGTCACTACTGGGGCAGATCCATCTGGATCTGGAAGTCCCACATGATCTTGGCTTGATTGTTCTTGACCATCTATTGAGGTGTCACCCATCTTGACTCTGGGATCTCCAGTCTGTATTCTGTACAGATGTCCCCCTACACTATGCCCACTGTCACAGGTTAAGGCGGGTTAGGGTTAGGGTCTGGCCCAGACATGGGCAAACCCAGGCCCGGGGGCCATATGCGGCCCGTTGGTCTTTTTAATCCGGCCCGCCGAACTTGTCCAAATTATATCATTAAATATAATTGTATTATAATTAAACCTCATTCATTTGACCTTTCCCTGTAATGCTACCTGTAAAAGGCCAAATCCTTTAATGCAATAGCTTTCATGTGTCATTTATATTAGCTCACACAAATACTCCATCCATCTGTCCTTGGTCCGGCCCCTCTGTCAAATTTTAGACCCTATTGTGGCCCACGAGTCAAAAAGTTTGCCCACCCCTGGTCTGGCCTGTGTTTCTTCCACAAACTAACTTCTCCTGTCTTCCAGATGCTTCTCCTGCAATCAGTCCATTCCCATCACCTGTGCTCCTACCATCACCTGCAACTCGTCTCCCATCAGCCCATACTCTATTTAGTCTCTGTTCATGCCTCACCTCACTGCCAGATTGTTAGTGATGATTCCTACCTTCCAGCGTTCCAAATCGACCTCCGTGTTTTGACCCTGCCTGATTCCTGGATTCTGTCTCTGCCTGCCATCTTGGATCTGTCTGCCTGTCTTTTCTGACTGCCCGGTTGGTGACCTCTGCCTGACTTTTGGAACTGCCTCATTGCCTACCCCATCCTGATTTGCCTGCTGCTTTGGACTAACTACCCGGTAACGAATAATAAAGGTCCTCTCCCTTCTACTGTCCGTGCGTTTGGGTTGGGTTCTTACCTGCCTTGGTCCGTGACAGAGCTACCTGGTTATGTCGTTCCATGCATGCCTTGCCTGCCAGCATCTGACCCCCTGCTGTGATGTGCTGCACTGTCTCAGGGGCACCGCGGGGGTCCTGTCTGGTGTGGTAGACCTGGCCTCATTCGTGCCTCCGTGTTGTCTTTCAGTCCTGCCTTTTCCAGCCACTGGTTTGTTTGTCCCATGTCGGCTACCGCTTGAACTTGTCGGTGGTTCACGCCATGCAGGGGCGTGTCCTTTCATGATAGCCCCTCTGGCTCCTCCTCCTTAGTGGGCTTCTGTTGCCTTAGGCATTCACTTAGCAGGTTGTCACTGGGGGCCATTTTCTTGATGTACTCTCGGGGGCGATGTCGTTCCCTCCTGGATAGTGGCCTAGATGCTCACTAGTCCTTCCTCTTCGTGTCCAGCCTCAGGATGAGGGCTTGGGGTGAAACCCTCCGTGCATTGTAAGGAGCTTCTTGTCTTGGTATCGGTGGCTTGTATCTCTTCCAGTGGCAGGATATCATGCCAGCGGGGGGTGTCTGGCCAGGATATCATGCCGAGGGGGGGGGGGGTCTGGCCAGGATATAATTCCAGCAGGGGGTGTCTGATTACTGGTGGGTTATGGCTGTTAACTCGTTCAATGCCAGCCATCCTTCAGATTCAGTTTTTGCTCATTTTTCCCTATTTTCCAAGACCCACAGAATATTGTGTACTGTGACTCTGTAAACAACAAACATAGCAAATGAAAGATTCAAGTCCCTTCTTTCACCAGAAATATAAAGTCTTCCTACCCCTTTCCCTTCTGGAGTTATTGGACTTTCTGCCTCTCTTCAACGCAGAATCCCCAAAATCACAAGTCTTCAACAAAAACCTGAGGAAACAAGCTTTTTGTTCAGAGACACATTTCTAGCTGATTGATGACTTTAAGTGTGTGTGGGTGTGTGTGTGTGTATGTGTGATGCGACACAACAAGACATAGAGCACATTTTTTGGACTCGCTTTCTGTCCCCGCTTCAGCAACATGTTGGATCAGCTGGCTGGTCCGAAACGTTCCCGCGCTAACGTTCCCGCGCTAACGTTCCCACGCTAACGTTCCCATGCTAACTGTTTGACTCTAACGGTCTTGCCTAATGACACACACACACATACATTGCAGATGCTGTATGCACACCACTGGACTTCAACTCAATGTAATCCTGTGGTGTC
The DNA here is from genome assembly GCF_040956055.1 of Brachionichthys hirsutus. Classification (NCBI taxonomy): domain Eukaryota; kingdom Metazoa; phylum Chordata; class Actinopteri; order Lophiiformes; family Brachionichthyidae; genus Brachionichthys; species Brachionichthys hirsutus. Next base: position 7,402,448 of record NC_090919.1, on the reverse strand, counting down.
AAAGACTCGTCCTCCACTCCGGACGAGTTCAGGTCAAACAGAGCTGCCATTTCTCTGCCATCATCTTCAACATCTTTCCCAAATGGACGGCACGTAAATGTAGTAGAAATAAAGGTACTTTGGCTGGGGCAGTAGAGCCCACGGGCTCGCCGTTCACTCGCAGTGTCCCCGTGTGATCAGGTCTTCAGGTGCTTCTGGTCTTCAGCAGAAGTAAAGCACCTTTCTTTGTGTCTTTCTTTGACCCAGCCCTGGATCCGCTGCAGTCTGTTGTGCAGGACCTCAACTCAGACGTCAATGAAGACTATTCAGAGGAAGAGGATGGCAATGACTTGGACTCTGAGGCAGAGCGACCTGCACGCTCGCACCTCCTCTACCATCCCAGCCGGTGAGTACGTGGACGGCAAACGCTGAGGACGACCAGAAGCTGCTGTTTGTCCGTGGTTTTCTGGAGGCCCCGGTGATTTGTAGTTTGTGTATTTTTACTCGCAGAATGGTGCACTTTCAGTGAAAAACGTGCACTCTTGCACGGAATAGAGAGCGGGAACCGAACACTAGAAAATGTAATGTACCGTATTTTCACGACCTTATGACGCACCTGCTGATTCGCCGCAGTCTCATTAACAGCTGATTTTTCGGTATTTCAAACATACAAAGGGCGCGCGGCTCAAAAGGCGCCGGCATGATAGGTGCGCAAAATAAAGCAGGAGAAAAACTGAGCTTGGTACTCACATCTTTAATTGTCATCAATCAAACAAGCATACTAGTACGCGTTTTAAAAAATAGAGCCGGAGCAAAACAGAGTCATTAATCAAACCCATCAAAGTTCTCATCCTCTGTTTCTGTAGTGAACAGCTGCGCTAGATCTCCGTCAAACATGCCGGGCTCCCTTTCTTCACTGTCAGAGTCTCTCTCCGTGCCGTGCGGCGGTTTCTGTGAAGGCTCGAACAACAATGCTAGCAGACAGTTAGCCGAAGCAGCTACAATCCAGTCAAACGGTGGCGCTGCGCTGCCTTCCACTCTGAGTGGAACTGTGTTCTCCTTCTGTCGTCCAGCGCTCCCACGCAGCTCGCAGTTTAACGTTGAACGGTTGGAGTTCTCTGGTTAATCCACCGGGGATGACGATGATAAGCTAGCTTGCTAGTTAGCCCGTTAGCGCGCTAGCTAGCTTCACTCCGGTTTAGACCGTATCGGTGAGATCGCCGCGCACGGAGTCGCAGATCTCAGGAGCCGAGTTGCTGCAGGTCTTCTTCTTGCTTCCTCCTCTTCCTCCATTGATTCATTAATGCTGGATTCTCTCTCCGCTGCTCTATTCCCGTGTTCTGCTGCGGGACCGGCAGCCTCGGCAGCCACTTCCGTCAACACGCCATAATAGTTTACTGTGGTGATGCGCGTCGGAGCGTATCACTCCGCCAGGCGCCTGACTGAGTCCGCCTTACAACAACAAATAGGCCGCGCGGACCAATGGACGCGCTGCACATTTTGAAAAAAATCTAAGACTTTTAGGTGCGTCCTATGGGTGTGAAAATACGGTAATCTGTGCGCCAGGTTCATGACTTCTGGTAGAACTGGTAGCTGCACGTCTCCGTGATGTCCCTGCGTTCGGATGGACGTGCAGGTGCTGTCCATCGAGCGGTCCCTGTCCGGGAGACGTTTGTTACTGGGACGCCCAGAAAGAGGAACACTCGGATAGAACCTGCACGCTGTGCTCATAGCTCGTTAATCATTGCCTATTGAATAACACCGCAGAGACGTTTCCTGCATGTCTGTCCCTCAGTGCCGTTAGCAATAATTAGCATGCGCCGTTAGCAATAATTAGCATGAGCCTTTACTGTATGAAGATTCATTATTATCATTAGGGGAAAACGGGGGACATTTTCACAACAAAGATCCTATTTGTAAAAAATATTTTTTTAATAATGCGTCCATTTCTTTCTACTTTGGAATTGTTGCAACTTTGTGTTGGTCTCCATAAAATTCCAATAAAATATATGTGTTTGTGCTCGTAACATGACTAAACGTGGAAAGGTTCGGGGGGGGGGGGGGGGGATACTTTTAGTAACGGATAGTAACGTTCTCATGGATGGGATGATTATCACTCCCGAAGAGCATTCCGTGATGGTCATCTTTACCTTTCTTTGTTTCTTCTCGGTCCTGGCCCTGTCCTGTTGGGCCTTCTGGCACCTGTGCCGTGGGTGGGATGGTTGAGGTTGGGGGCCACTGTGGTCGGGCTCCTTCCTCCCCCCTGCCTGGTTGGTCGGGGCCTCGTGTCTTCCCTCTTAATTCACAACCCTAGCACAGCACTCCACTTTTGTAAATACACACTTAGGGCACATTCACGTGCACTGGGGGGGCTAACCCTAACCCTCCAGGACATGTCAGAATGTTTTATTTGATGTGTGTGTATAATTATTTCTTAACTATGCTTATAACTCTTCTTTGTATTTTGTTTGTTGTAATCTGAATTGTCTGTTCTGTTATAAAATAATAAAGTTCAAAAAAAGAAAAACAAAACTAATAAGCTCGTCTGTCAAGAGGGCAGAATCACATAAAAATAAAAAGAAGAAATGAGACGTTAATCTTTATCATTAAAACCTCATGCGTTGAAATGAGACTTTAATCTTTACCATTAAAACCTCATGCGTTGAAATGAGACGTTAATCATTACCATTAAAACCTCATGCGTTGAAATGAGACGTTAATCTTTACCATTAAAACCTCATGTGTTGAAATGAGACGTTAATCTTTACCATTAAAACATCATGCGTTGAAATGAGACATTAATCTTTACCATTAAAACCTCATGCGTTGAAATGAGACGTTAATCTTTACCATTAAAACCTTATGTGTTGAAATGAGACGTTAATCTTTACCATTAAAACATCATGCGTTGAAATGAGACGTTAATCTTTACCATTAAAACCTCATGCGTTGAAATGAGACGTTAATCTTTACCATTAAAACCTTATGTGTTGAAATGAGACGTTAATCTTTACCATTAAAACCTCATGCGTTGAAATGAGACGTTAATCTTTACCATTAAAACCTCATGCGTTGAAATGAGATGTTAATCTTTACCATTAAAACCTCATGCGTTGAAATGAGACGTTAATCTTTGCCATTAAAACCTCATGCGTTGAAATGAGACGTTAATCTTTACCATTAAAACCTTGTGTGTTGAAATGAGACGTTAATCTTTACCATTAAAACCTTGTGTGTTGAAATGAGACGTTAATCTTTACCATTAAAACCTCATGCATTGAAATGAGACGTTAATCTTTGCCATTAAAACCTCGTGTTGAAATGAGATGTTAATCTTTACCATTAAAACCTCGTGTGTTGAAATGAGACGTTAATCTTTACCATTAAAACCTCATGTGTTGAAATGAGACGTTAATCTTTGCCATTAAAACCTCATGTGTTGAAATGAGACGTTAATCTTTGCCATTAAAACCTCATGCGTTGAAATGAGATGTTAATCTTTACCATTAAAACCTCATGCGTTGAAATGAGATGTTAATCTTTGCCATTAAAACCTCATGCGTTGTCGTCCCACACTACACATTCCGGTGATTCCACACGCTGGCGCGGCGTCGCTCAGTCACAGTTAACGGGCGGATCCTTTGATGTTCCGGTTGCAACCTGGTCTTTTGCCCTGAAATGATAAAAAAACGAAAGAGGCCTTTAATTCACAGCCGTCCTTGGTGTCTCTTCTGACTGTCCAGGGTCCGCGTGAGCGATGGCAGCGACAGCGACGGCTCCTTACGCTCAGAACACCATGAGGCCCCACCAGTAGTAAAGACTACCAAGAACCAGGTGGGACGATCTTACATCAGGAGTAAATGTACCATAATACTCGAGTATTAATGTGTTGAGGGCAGATCAACTTTGACCCAATGTGTCTCTGTCCTCTGTCAGATTCTGGAAGTCAAGAGTCTCACCAAGCAGATCAAACGGGACAAGAACAAAAACCTGGACTCTGACAAGGTACACCGGGTTTTTTTACGGTCGGGCGGCCTCACATTTTAGAAGTCTGACCTCCTTCCAAAATGTTCATTTCAAACCTTTATTTATACTCGACGGGCATTGAGCTTCCCTCATTTACAAGAAGACACGATCAGAGATTTACCACCAAACGGTTAAAACCAGGAGCAGATGGGAGGAGCTCTAACTTGAGGGTTTGCTGCAGAGCGTTCCACATGTTGGGGGGGGGGCGTCAATAAAAAATGCTGTTTTACCCAGATCCAAACGGGGGGGCGCCGAACCCGAAGGGCGAGCCAGCATTGGATCTGGTGAGATCAGTACTATGATTCAATCGAGCAAGGAGGAGATCGACTGTTACGATGCCGTGAAGCTATTAACTCATTCTATACCGAAACGTGTATATACCCGTCAAGGCCGTTTCATTGTGAGGGGGAGGGACAGACGGGGGGGGGAGGGGTTATTCCTTTAAAGGGAGTCCTCCTCTATGAAGTGGCTGGGGAACTGTCCTCCTGGGTTTTTAGTCCTTCTCTTTCTCTTTAGCTCAGTTTTCTATAGTAAAGTCTAAACCAGGGGTCCCCAAACTACGGCCCGCCTCCACATTTGGCCCGGCCCCCTGAACAATCCCAGATAAAAACATAATTATATATTTATATATTTGCTGTTCTCGCTGCTTTCCTCTTTTCTGTTCCAGTAGTTTTACTGCTGCCTTTCTTTGGATCCATGTCTAAGAGCTCAAAAGAATAAATCCGTAAAACAGAAACAAAATAGGTGCACGATCTTTCTACTCAAACTGAATCAACTCCGGTAGACTCCGCCTTCTTCCACGTGTCTTCAGTCCGCCTCATCTCCTCTCGCACATCTTCGTTTGTTTAACCTTTATTTAACCAGGTATGTTTGCCTCGTATCCTCTCGTGTGTTTTTACGAAATTCCGTAAATCTGTTCGACTTCCGAGGCATTTTCAACTCCATTTTTTGTTGCGTGTCAAGGGTTCCCCGCCTCTTTCATCTTAAGCAGTCAAAGCAGGGCGACGCCCACCTTGAGTTGTGGATCTGGTCAACAATTCTGCCTTTTATTCATTCATTCATTTGAGAGTTAAAAAGCAGCATGTTTTGTGGCTAAATTAATCAGACGGTTGCCTTGGAGGTGTGGCCATGAGGTTGTGAGTGCCCGATGTGGCAGTGGTCCCAGGATCCAGTGGGGGGGGGGGGGGGGGGGGCACCATACGCCTGTGGATGATGTCGGACTGGCCTGGTTAAAAAGCCAGGGTTGGATTGTGTCTTCAAGATGAGGATGCTGCCCCAAGTGGAGGAGTTTGAATACCTCGGGGTTCATCATGTGAGGTAAAAGGGGAGCAGGAGATTGAAAGGTGATCATGGTCATGTACCTGTTGCAGGTACTGCACCAGTCTGCTGTGGTGAAAGGTCTTTTTTAATCTTTACCAACTGGGCCACCGGGCCCCTGTAGTGGGTCTGATAGAGGAGGGTCCCTCAACTGGGCCACCGGGCCCCTGTAGCGGGTCTGGTAGAGGAGGGTCCCTCAACTGGGCCACCGGGCCCCTGTAGCGGGTCCGGTAGAGGAGGGTCCCTCAACTGGGCCACCGGGCCCCTGTAGCGGGTCTGGTGGAGGAGGGGCCCTCAACTGGGCCCCCGGGTCCCTGTAATGGGTCTGGTAGAGGAGGGCCCCTCAACTGGACCACCGGGCCCCTGTAGAGGCTCCGATCTCTGGATGGAGCAGACGGAAAGTGTCTTTGTGTTTGTAACTTCGAGTATTGAGTATCTATCCCAGTGGTTCTTCTGAATCTTTTTTTCACAATCCAGACCCGAGGATTGCAGAGACTCGCGTTGTTCATGTGATTGATCCTGGTCCCTGGTAACTGGTCAGTCCCTCTTCTAAACCTCACCTGTGGTCTTGGGCTTTGGGGAATGAGTGGCCCAGCTGAGCAGAGGAACGTGAATGAAGGAAAACGTGCGCTAAAAGGAACAAAAAGATGTTTTACATTCAAAGTATAAGGCGGCCAAATGATTTGGTAACAAAGCGCCGGTCACCTGCGAAGGGAATGACAGGCGGCCATTTTCACAGACTTACCAGGATGAGCTGGTGGAGCTCCACAAAAGACTGATGACCCTAAGAGAAGGTCAGATCCTGCAGCAGGTGAGTATCGACTCAGTAACGGATACACGCATCAAGTACAATCCGACCGTAGCGGATACACGCATCAAGTACAATCAGACCGTAACGGATACACGCATCAAGTACAATCCGACCGTAGCGGATACACGCATCAAGTACAATCCGACCGTAGCGGATACACGCATCAAGTACAATCCGACCGTAACGGATACACGCATCAAGTGCAATCCGGCCGTAACGGATACACGCATCAAGTGCAATCCGACCGTAACGGATACACGCATCAAGTACAATCCGACCGTAGCGGTTACACGCATCAAGTACAATCCGACCGTAGCGGATACACGCATCAAGTACAATCCGACCGTAGCGGATACACGCATCAAGTACAATCCGACCGTAACGGATACACGCATCAAGTACAATCCGACCGTAGCGGTTACACGCATCAAGTACAATCCGACCGTAGCGGATACACGCATCAAGTACAATCCGACCGTAGCGGATACACGCATCAAGTACAATCCGACCGTAACGGATACACGCATCAAGTACAATCCGACCGTAGCGGATACACGCATCAAGTACAATCCGACCGTAGCGGATACACGCATCAAGTACAATCCGACCGTAACGGATACACGCATCAAGTACAATCCGACCGCAACGGATACACGCATCAAGTACAATCCGACCGTAACGGATACACGCATCAAGTACAATCCGGCCGCAACGGATACACGCATCAAGTACAATCCGACCGTAACGGATACACGCATCAAGTACAATCCGACCGTAACGGATACACGCATCAAGTACAATCCGACCGTAACGGATACACGCATCAAGTACCATCCGACCGTAACGGATACACGCATCAAGTGCAATCCGACCGTAACGGATACACGCATCAAGTACAATCCGACCGTAACGGATACACGCATCAAGTGCAATCCGACCGTAACGGATACACGCATCAAGTACAATCCGACCGTAGCGGATACACGCATCAAGTACAATCCGACCGTAGCGGATACACGCATCAAGTACAATCCGACCGTAGCGGATACACGCATCAAGTACAATCCGACCGTAACGGATACACGCATCAAGTACAATCCGACCGCAACGGATACACGCATCAAGTACAATCCGACCGTAACGGATACACGCATCAAGTACAGTCCGACCGCAACGGATACACGCATCAAGTACAATCCGACCGTAACGGATACACGCATCAAGTGCAATCCGACCGTAACGGGTACACGCATCAAGTACAATCCGACCGTAGCGGATACACGCATCAAGTACAATCCGACCGTAGCGGATACACGCATCAAGTACAATCCGACCGTAGCGGATACACGCATCAAGTACAATCCGACCGTAACGGGTACACGCATCAAGTACAATCCGACCGTAGCGGATACACGCATCAAGTACAATCCGACCGTAGCGGATACACGCATCAAGTACAATCCGACCGTAACGGATACACGCATCAAGTACAATCCGACCGTAACGGATACACGCATCAAGTACAATCCGACCGCAACGGATACACGCATCAAGTACAATCAGACCGTAACGGATACACGCATCAAGTACAATCCGACCGTAACGGATACACGCATCAAGTACAATCCGACCGCAACGGATACACGCATCAAGTACAATCAGACCGTAACGGATACACGCATCAAGTACAATCAGACCGTAACGGATACACGCATCAAGTACAATCCGACCGTAGCGGATACACGCATCAAGTACAATCCGACCGTAGCGGATACACGCATCAAGTACAATCCGACCGTAACGGATACACGCATCAAGTACAATCCGACCGCAACGGATACACGCATCAAGTACAATCCGACCGTAACGGATACACGCATCAAGTACAATCCGGCCATAATGGATACACGCATCAAGTGCAATCCGACCGTAACGGATACACGCATCAAGTGCAATCCGACCGTAACGGATACACGCATCAAGTACAATCCGACCGTAGCGGTTACACGCATCAAGTACAATCCGACCGTAGCGGATACACGCATCAAGTGCAATCCGACCGTAACGGATACACGCATCAAGTGCAATCCGACCGTAACGGATACACGCATCAAGTGCAATCCGACCGTAACGGATACACGCATCAAGTACAATCCGACCGTAACGGATACACGCATCAAGTACAATCCGACCGTAACGGATACACGCATCAAGTACAATCCGACCGCAACGGATACACGCATCAAGTACAATCCGACCGTAACGGATACACGCATCAAGTACAGTCCGGCCGCAACGGATACACGCATCAAGTACAATCCGACCGTAACGGATACACGCATCATCTGCAAACATCATATTCAGAGGAGCTTCCTGTCTCACCTCATCTGTTAGTCTATCCATCACCATGGCAACAAAAAGGGGCTCAGAGCTGATCCCTGGTGCATCCCACCTCTACACTAAACTCCTGTTACTCCTACTGCACACTTCACTGCTGTCCTACATGTCCTGAAGTACTCTGACATACTTCTCTGCCACTCCAGACTGCAGTACCACAGTACCTCATGCAGTACTACAGTACCTCATGCAGTACCACAGTACCCCTCTGGGCACCCTGTCCTGGGCTTTCTCTAGATCAACAAAGACACAATGCAGCTCCTACAGTTTTTTGTATACCGTAATTCTCGGTGTACAAGCCGCTACTTTTTTCCAATATTTTGAACCTTGCGGTTTATGCAACGACGCGGCAAATTTACGTATATTTTCCCACTTTCTTTACGAGCCGTGTTTCGTTAAAGCCTATTTATTTTCGTTACAAAATTAACGCCCGCCCGCCCGGAGGGAAAGCCCCGCTTGCGCGTAGCTGGGGAGATCTGCGAGAAGGGCCCGGCGCTCGTCCAGAGTCGCCGCCGCCGGACCGCCGTACCCGGTCCCCGCCGCCTGTCCGCCATCCGCTACGCGGCGTCGGACGCGCCGCGTAGCGGGGAAGGAACCCACCCCCTCGACCTCCCGGGCGTCCCCACCCCTGCCGCACCACGCTCCCGCGGACGGAGGATGAGGGGGACGGGGACACCTCGCCAGGCGCGCGCGCGCGCCGCGCAGCCTCCGACGGGCGGAGAGGGGACTGCTCCCCCAGCCGCGGCTCGAGCCCAGCCCCGCTTCGCACCCCAGCCCGACCGACCCAGCCCCTAGAGCCAATCCTTATCCCGAAGTTACGGATCTGATTTGCCGACTTCCCTTGATCTAACATGCCAGAGGCTGTTCACCTTGGAGACCTGCTGCGGATATCGTTACGAGCCGTGTTCCGTTAAATATCATTTGTCTCAATGCACTTGCGGCTTACGAATATGTGCGGCTTATTTTAGTACAAAATATATAGTTCAGCAATTACGGTACATAGTATACAGGTTATATTTGCAGCTCTTGGTGTATTCAGATGGCCGAGTCCTGCGTGTGACCACACAGATGTCCCCTGTCTTACCCTTGTCCTCTGTTCCTCCAGATCGTGAACCTCATTGAAGAAACGGGACATTTTCATATCACAAACACGTCTTTTGACTTTGACCTTTGTTCTTTGGACAAAGGCACCGTCAGAAAGCTCCAGCGCTACCTGGACGCCTCTGGACTGTCCTGAGTCGCTTAGCAACAGCCTGCTGGACGGACCGGGCCGGTTCTGGACCCACGGCGGGTGTGATGGGCTCGTGTCCCGTCGATCACGAGATCGCCCCCGACTAACAGAAGCTTTGTTTGACTTGGGCTGGGAACGTGGGCGTCGCCGCCTTAGTGCTCTGATGAAAGCTGCATCTGTTTGTTGATTGGTTGTTCAGTGTGACAAATGCCCGGCCTTATTTATTGAACTGAAGTTGAGTGTGCGTGTGTGTGTGTGTGTGTGTGCGCGTGTACAATTTGAAATGACTTAAAAAGGAAAGCAGAAGACCCAGACTTCCGAAGGCTTTCCCAGCAGCTGTTGTCTCTATGGCAACGGCCCGTTTCAGTGTCTGAAGTGAAGCCGGATGTAACGGTCCGTCGTAAACCGGACGGGACGCTCGGCTTCGAACCCTCACCCTGCAACCCCAAAGACAAACATGTGTTGGCGTTTGTCAATAAAAACACAAAGCCGTGATTTATACGTCCTTTATCGACACAGGAGACATCTAATGTCCAAACTGCAGTTTTATTCTGAATTAATTCCTGCATCTGTTTCTAAAATGTCTCGACACATCGCCCCCCTGCTGAATGACTGAACCGCTGTGGAATCGACCAATCGGGCGAGAGTTCCTCCTCCAGGCCCTCAACATGGAGTTAGAGCACCATCTGGTGGTCACCTACAATTACTTCAGGATTCATGTTTTATTTTGTACCTCGTTCAAACCCAGTGCTTCTTAAATACAGGTATTACACCCCCCCCCCCCCAATGATGCAAGCCAGACGAGCTCCAGACAGCAGCATCCACTTTATTGAGGAACCCAACGATGAGCAGTGAATCATGACAGGACCGGGGGGGGGCACATTGGGGGCTCAAGACGCCGTGTTCCTACGCTAGCTGTGGTCCGACCAGCAAGCCGAACACTGAGCGCCAGGAAGCTGAACCCAGAGTCGAAGCTTTAATATTTAAAACGGCACGAAGCAAGTCGAGGAGCTGCAGCCCCCGAAACGCACGATAAGCTTCTCTGAAGCCACTTCCAAAACCCCCCCGGTGAGGGACGGCCAGTCCCCAGAGGCGTCCAAAGGCGTCCCAAGGCGTCCCACCGGCCGGTCAGACCGTCTTCTGCTGGCCCTTCTTCCCGATCAGAGACTTGTGGATGTGAGGGATCACACCTGGAAGGAGGACAGTTCAGGTGAAGCAGGGGGACAGGAAACGTCCACGGGGGACAGGAAACGGACGACGGCAGCGTCTTCACAGGACTAACATCAGAGCCATTGATTAGCCATCGTCGCTGAAAGGATGATGGCTAATCAAATTCATCAATCAGACACCGCCGGGGGGCGCTGCAGAGACCGCTGCCCCGAGTGGATGACAGTGAGCCTCGGATGACACGCCCCCCCCCCCCCCCTTTAAAGGCGGCTCCACGAGTTCAGCCTGGATGTCCTACCATTGGTCTCCGGAGATCGGACCAACTCGACGGCGCTACTTTGTTACGCTACGCTACGCTGCGCTGCGCCACGCTACGCCGCGCCACGCTACGCCGCGCTGCGCTACGCTACGCTGCGCTACGCTACGCTACATTACGCTACGCTACGCTACGTTACGCTACCTCCACCAGCGATGGTCGCCTTGATCAGCGAGTCCAGCTCCTCGTCGCCCCTGATGGCGAGCTGTAAATGGCGCGGCGTGATGCGCTTCACTTTCAGGTCCTTTGAGGCATTTCCTGCCAACTCCAGAACCTGAAAGAAGGGAAGGGCGGCTGAGAGGGGCGTCACCCGGCGCCGGCAGGGGGCGGAGCTTAGCGGACCCTACCTCGGCCGTGAGGTACTCCAGAATGGCGGCGCTGTAGACCGCCGCCGTGGCCCCCACCCGGCCGTGGCTGGTGGTCCGAGTCTTCAGGTGTCTGTGGATGCGACCCACCGGGAACTGGAGGAGACAGAGAGGTCAGGGCCGCGGCTAGCTAGCTAGCGTTAGCTTGTCTAGGCTCCCACCTGCAGCCCCGCCCTCTGGGAGCGGGAGATCGACTTGGTCTTGGTCTTCCCGGAGTCTTTGCCCGCCTTACCGCCAGCCTGGAAGACAAAACCCGGTCAGCGCAACCAGAGCCGCCGGGCCGCGCTCACCCAGCGCAGGGGGCTAGCGGCTAAGCTAACGCTAGCATCAGAGCGCGCTGGATCGTCAGCCGGCAGGACGCGACGGTCCAGCACGGAGGCCTCACCATCGCTAAAACGTCCCCGAAGCGCAAGGCAGCTCCCAGTCAACGGCAGCGTGTTCGAACTACAGCCCGCGGGTCCGCGACAGGAAACCTTTATCCTGGCTCATGGGACACGTTGGCCAATCACGCTGCATCACGTGACCCGGCGAAACACGTGACGAAAGCCGCCCCTTCGTCAGAATAATGGAACGTTCCTGTTCAAAGTAATTCTGGGTAATGTAGTTCATTATTAAAACAGGACGAGACCAGCAGATTATAGATACGTTACGTTACTTATTTAAGTATATATATTTAAATATTTAACCGAAGCGGGTAAAAGATGGTGCTCCGAGTATTTAGTGCAGTTTTAAACCCATACTTGTTCGTGTGCTTGTGTAATAATACTAATGATACTTTTCTCCATGAGTACCAAACAGGGTTTGTAATTCAGCCCCCCCCCCCCCCCTCCCCCCCCCGACTATAAACACTGTATCCTTAACATGATGGAAAAACAAAACAAAAAACACACAATAAAGAATAACTTTATGAACCTTGTTTAGTCGTTTGAACCACAAACAATTAAATACATTCAAGTAAATGAAATCCTTGTGTAAACTCTGAGCGTTCTGCGTGGGTTCTCTCCGGGTCCTGCGTGGGTTCTATCTGCGGTCCTGCGTGGGTTCTCTCCGGGTTCTGTGTGGGTTCTATCTGCGGTCCTGCGTGGGTTCTCTCCGGGTTCTGTGTGGGTTCTCTCCGGGTCCTGCGTGAGTTCTATCTGCGGTCCTGCGTGGGTTCTCTCCGGGTTCTGCGTGGGTTCTCTCCGGGTTCTGTGTGGGTTCTCTCCGGGTCCTGCGTGAGTTCTATCTGCGGTCCTGCGTGGGTTCTCTCAGGGTTCTGCGTGGGTTCTCTCCGTGTTCTGCGTGGGTTCTATCTGCGGTCCTGCGTGGGTTCTCTCCGGGTTCTGTGTGGGTTCTCTCCGGGTCCTGCGTGGGTTCTCTCCGGGTCCTGCGTGGGTTCTCTCCGTATTCTGCGTGGGTGCTATCTGCGGTCCTGCGTGGGTTCGCTTCGGGTTCTGGCGTCCTCCCTCTAGAAACACGCAGCTTGGGTGAACATAAATGTGACTGAGCGGTGGTTGGTCGTCCTTCGTGTGCCCCGCCTCTCGCCCCGAGACTGCTGGGACCTGCTGGGACCTGCTGGGACAGGTTCCAGCAGGTCCCATCCATCCATCATTTACAGAACGTCTTGGAGACGGGGGGGGGGGGGTCTGGATGAGGATCGTCACCTCCACATCCAAGGTCATGGTTCTTGACTGGGACAAGATGGTCTGCCCCCTCCGGGTCGGTGGGGGGGTCTTGTTCAGGAGTCAGTGGAGGACGGAGCGTGAGACAGACGGATGCAGATGGAGTCATCGTATCGGTCCGTCCTGGTGGGTGGGTGGATGGATGGATGGATGGGTGAATGGATGGATGGGTGAGTGGATGGGTGGGTGGATGGATGGGTGGGTGGATGGATGGGTGGATGGGTGGGTGGATGGATGGGTGGATGGGTGGATGGATGGATGGGTGGATGGATGGATGGGTGGGTGGATGGATGGATGGATGGGTGGATGGATGGGTGGATGGGTGGGTGGGTGGGTGGATGGGTGGGTGGATGGATGGATGGGTGGATGGATGGATGGGTGGGTGGATGGGTGGATGGATGGATGGGTGGGTGGATGGATGGATGGGTGGGTGGATGGGTGGATGGATGGATGGGTGGGTGGATGGATGGGTGGGTGGGTGGATGGGTGGATGGATGGATGGATGGATGGGTGGATGGATGGGTGGATGGATGGATGGATGGGTGGGTGGATGAATGGGTGGATGGATGGATGGGTGGGTGGATGGATGGGTGGGTGGATGGATGGATGGATGGGTGGGTGGATGGATGGGTGGGTGGATGGATGGGTGGGTGGATGGATGGATGGATGGGTGGGTGGATGGATGGGTGGGTGGATGGGTGGATGGATGGATGGGTGGGTGGATGGATGGGTGGGTGGATGGGTGGATGGGTGGATGGATGGGTGGGTGGATGGATGGATGGGTGGATGGGTGGATGGATGGATGGGTGGATGGATGGATGGGTGGGTGGATGGGTGGGTGGATGGCCCGGGTTCTCTCCGGGTCCTGCGTGGGTTCTCTGCATGGGTTCTATCTGGGGTCCTGCGTGGGTTCTCTCCGGGGTCCTGCGTGGGTTCTCTCCCGGGTTCTGCGTGGGTTCTCTCCGGGTCCTGCGTGGGTTTTCTCCGGGTCCTGCGTGGGTTCTCTCCGGGGTCCTGCGTGGGTTCTCTCCCGGGTTCTGCGTGGGTTCTCTCCGGGTCCTGCGTGGGTTCTCTCCCGGGTTCTGCGTGGGTTCTCTCTGGGTTCTGCGTGGGTTCTCTCCGGGTCCTGCGTGGGTTCTCTTTTACTAAACTGATGTCACGTTTGGGCCCTTTATTCCTGTAGTTTCAGGGGAAGTTCTCTGAACTTCTTTCCTTTGAGGTTAGGGTCATTATTTTAGTTTTCACCACATCAAAGCGGATTAAAGTAGTTTCGGTCCTCACGTTGGTGTCTCTTCAACCGTTGTTTAATACCGTGGAAACGGATTCGGTTGTTCTTGAACCGAGGACGGATGTAGCTGATTTACTTTGAAAGGCACGCGAGTTTCCGGTCCTTTTGTAGTGAACTTCGGCAGCTTGATTGAACTTCCTGGGCGTCTGACAAGCCTGGTCCTGGTCCCGGTCCCGGTCCCGGTCCCGGTGGAAGTGAGAAACAAAACTCCGTCTCACAGTTCGCACTTTTTAAAGTTTCCGCCGGGGCGACCTGCCCGGAGTTCCCGCGGCTTCCGGGACAGTTTGAAGCGGAAGCTCTGAAAGCGGAAGTTAAAGTCAGCAGCAGAAGGAGCGGCGCTGCTCGCTTGATGGCTGCCGGGGATGCAGCCCAGCTCCCGGCCAGCCGGAGCGTGGACAAGGCGCTGGAGGAGGCTTCCGCCAGCGGGGCGCTCAACTTGTCCAACCGGAAGCTGAAGGAGTTTCCCCGCAGCGGCAGAAACTACGACCTGTCCGACATTACGCGTGCAGGTAGGATGGATTTGGGGTCTGCCGTAGCCTGGCGCGCAGCCGAGCGAGCGAGCCGCTCCACTGGGTCGCCTTTTGTTGTGTCTCCGCCCGCCCCTGCTGTCTGGTGGCACGGAAGAAGCGTATCTGCGGCGACCGCAGCCGGTTGCCTGATGCCGTCGCTGACGCCACACGACCCTTACTCAGCCCTGAGACGGTTAGCGGTCAGATTACTGCGCGAAGAACCGGAGCACGACGTCTCGTCTCCGCCGCGGAGGTTCGTGTTTCTGCGAGAGAACTCAAAACCTCCTGGATGGATCTTCACGAAACTTTCAGGGAATGTTGGGAACATTTCCAGGAACACTTGACTACATTCTGGTGCTGATCCAGAAGAGATCCTGGATTCTGGATCACTTTGAAATTTCTGTTAACATTGCAGTCTATGGCGCTTCAGAATGTGCTCCTCAATATCCCGGTTGATTATTGACCGATGTTTATGGAATTTGACACAATCATGTCAAATTCTCCGTCTGTTGCCGCTTTTTGCCATTTTAAGTGATCGTTATACCAGAATAAGTCATTCTTTTATCATTGGAAGAACTTATACTGGTATATAAAATGCTCGCCCAACCATAACCATCAGAAGTAGTTGGGTAGATGATCAAGCCGGTAAATGGAACGCCTGTGGTTCTCAAATTCACATGTAAAAGGGTAGCTACCTTCTTACCTTCTCGATGGAGCCGTAGGAACGCCGTACACCACGGCCTGTTGGTTGGGGACCCCTGATCTCCACCGTTGGTTGGGGACCCCTGATTGCCACCGTTGTTGGGGACCCCTGATCTCCACTGTTTGTTGGGGACCCCTGATCGCCACCGTTTGTTGGGGACCCCTGATCTCCACCGTTTGTTGGGAACCCCTGATCTCCACCGTTAGCTGGGGACCCCTGATCTCCACCGTTTGTTGGGAACCCCTGATCTCCACCGTTTGTTGGGGACCCCTGATCTCCATCGTTGGTTGGGGACCCCTGATCTCCACCGTTGGTTGGGGACCCCTGATCTCCACCGTTTGTTGGGGACCCCTGATCTCCATCGTTGGTTGGGGACCCCTGATCGCCACCGTTGGTTGGGGACCCCTGATCTCCACCGTTTGTTGGGGACCCCTGATCTCCATCGTTTGTTGGGGACCCCTGATCTCCACCGTTTGTTGGGGACCCCTGATCTCCACCATTTGTTGGGGACCCCTGATCTCCACCGTTTGTTGGGGACCCCTGATCTCCACCGTTGGTTGGGGACCCCTGATCTCCACCGTGCTGCTTCGGCTTTGGCTTCGCTCCTTGAGCCCTGATTGACTTTTAGCTCAGCAAACAGTCAGTTGGATTTCATGTGACATCCACTAGTGCTGCTGGTGGGGTAGACACAGCAGCACTAGTGGAGTTAGTGCTAGTAATTACACCTAACTAGTAAATGGAACTACTGAACCTCAACGTTCTCCTTCTGGATGGGGCTTAAAGTTCAGCTACTCGGTGAACCCACTGGAGAGAAAATGGTGAACGCACTTCTTCCTGGAGGGGGAGGTTACTGATGTGATCCAGTACAAACTGTTCATTCCCACAAGCTTGAGGTTTCTGATGAAATGTTTACAGCTCACCTGAAGGAACCTGGACGGTAAACGGAGATGTGAAATATGACACCTTTTGGGAGTTGTAAGAAGGGATTTTGTTCAAAAAATGCACGTTATTTCTTAGATTGAAGTATTGAGACAGGCCAAACAAAAACATCCACTACGAAACCACACGAGGTAGAAATAAAGCTTTGTTTTGGAGGACTTTTATTGATGCTGGTACTCTTGAACTGCTCATCTCAAACTATTAGATGAGATTTTCCCGACATGATTCATGGATACATTTCCAAATCACATGAGTTTGTTGTGAGGCTTTGGGTTCGCCTGCTGCCGCTGGCTGGTGACTCATTCTGAGATCAGGCTGCTATGTTTCTCGGGGGTGCGTTCCATTCTCGCATGCTGGTTGTTTCTCGGGGGTGCGTTCCATTCTTGCACGCTGGTTGTGTTTCTCGGGGGTGCGTTTCATTCTTTCACTCTGGTTGTGATTCTCGGGGGTGCGTTCCATTCTCGCATGCTGGTTGTTTCTCAGGGGTGCGTTCCATTCTCGGACGCTGATTGTGTTTCTCGGGGGTGCGTTCCATTTTTTCACTCTGGTTGTGTTTCTCGGGGGTGCGTTCCATTCTTTCACTCTGGTTGTGATTCTCGGGGGTGCGTTCCATTCTTTCACTCTGGTTGTGTTTCTCGGGGGTGCGTTCCATTCTTTCACTCTGGTTGTGTTTCTCGGGGGTGCGTTCCATTCTTTCACTCTGGTTGTGTTTCTCGGGGGTGCGTTCCATTCTTTCACTCTGGTTGTGTTTCTCGGGGGTGCGTTCCATTCTGGCACGCTGGTTGTGTTTCTCGGGGGTGCGTTCCATTCTGGCACGCTGGTTGTGTTTCCAGCCACTGGGCTTTCTCTTTCCATGCACAGCAGCTGAGGGGGGGGGGGGGAGAAACCCCTCCCAGGGGAGGTAACCAGGGTAACGGCTGATAAGGAGACACCGGAGCTCGAGGGTGTGTGTGTGTGTGTGTGTGTGCTAACTTGCACAAAATAGTACAAAATAATACCTGTAGTAATAATAACAGTAGTAGCTTATAACAACAATACTAAGAATGTACAATATTTATAGCACAACACTACTACTAATATAAATACTTCTGATAGTAATACTCGTAAGAATCTTTATAGCAGTAATGGATTGGATTTATGTCGCGCCTTTCTCAGCACCTCACATTGTAGCGACAGCTGCACTGGGACAGACACACACACACACACTGGGACACACACACTGGGACACACACACACAGGCACTGGGACACACACACACACAGGGACACACACACACAGGGGGACACACACACTGGGACACACAGACACGCACAGGGACACACACACACTGGGACACACACAGGCACTGGGACACACACACACTGGGACACACACACTGGGACACACACACACAGGCACTGGGACACACACACACAGGGGGACACACACACTGGGACACACAGACACGCACAGGGACACACACACACTGGGACACACACTTCGCTGCCAGTTTGCACCTACAGCCCCTCCCCCCACCAGCAAACAGACACCCATTGGTGGACTGGAGGGACGTCGTTCTCCAGTCTGGGAACTGGGGAACAATGATGGGGGGGGGGGGGGGGTAATTAGGGCTAGCGTTGGTGGGGCTCACAGGGCCGTACATAAACTCAGACCGAGTACTTCTGCCTCGGTTGTACATAAACTCAGACCGAGTACTTCTGCCTCGGCCGTACATGTACTCGGAGTACTTCTGCCTTGGCCGTACATGTACTCGGAGTACTTCTACCTCTGAAAGGCTTCGTGTTCTTCAGAGCATCCTTCTAGTTGAGGATTGTACACGTTGATGCACTCTTCTCCTACTGGCGTGTCCCATCACTTACGGACACCAGTCATGTTGATGGATCATTTCATGCTTCATCTCCATCGTCATCATCGTGTGTCTTCTCACTACTGGAATACTCGCAGGTACAGCCAGAATCAGGTGGATACTGGAAACACACCCCGGAGACGAGGACGGGAGGTGGACAACACCTGGACTGTTGCTCGCAGGCTGGCTCGAGTTCAGGAACACTCGTATGTCGAGGTATTACTGAGTAACGGAATGAGGCCCGTTGAGTCCAGAGATCAATGATCCCACGATGAACCAATGATCCTCCTCCACAGAGTTCTCTGTTACATCCTCTCTGGTTCCTCAGTGGTTCCAGGTTCTCCTGTTCTCTGTCTCGTCCCGTGTCCCCGAGTTCTGTCTTTAATACCTGAGGAAACAGGTCCAGGTGAAATCAGGGTAAATATTCACAACAAAACGATTTAGTTTCTGGACCCGTTCAAAAATGTCTCTGATTGACTCCACAAAGGAGGCTCTGGTTCTGCTGCCTTCAGCGAGACGCTGTGGAACCGGTAGAGGACAAACGGGTTTGTTGTGTCTTCAGGGAGACGCTGTGGAACCGGTAGAGGACAAACGGGTTTGTTGTGTCTTCAGGGAGACGCTGTGGAACCGGTAGAGGACAAACGGGTTTGTTGTGTCTTCAGGGAGACGCTGTGGAACCGGTAGAGGACAAACGGGTTTGTTGTGTCTTCAGCGAGACGCTGTGGAACCGGTAGAGGACAAACGGGTTTGTTGTGTCTTCAGCGAGACGCTGTGGAATCAGTAGAGGACAAACGGGTTTGTTGTGTCTTCAGCGAGACGCTGTGGAATCAGTAGAGGACAAATGGGTTTGTTGTGTCTTCAGCGAGACGCTGTGGAATCGGTAGAGGACAAATGGGGTTTTTGTCTTCTGTTATTCTTATAGGGAGACTGAGCTGCTTGGTGGAGGTCTGTGCTCCGAGTGTTTTCCTCGTTGACTGCTTGTCCAAGCTCTGCTCAAAAATAACTTCAGATGTCCACTAAGTACTGAACCAGGTTTTTATTATATTTGATTGTTTATTTTTCATCAGAACGTCTAACATTTGCGTTTCTCTACAAACGCCTTGGAGGCTTAACATCGTGCCAGGATGTATTTTAGATTTACATGGAGTTCCAGTGATGCCTACAGTTTGTAAAGGGACATTAACTCTGAGTCTTCGTGCTCTTCTTGCTACAGTAACCGTGGAAACAGAAAATCGGAAGCTGTGGTTGAAGTTATTTTTGGAAAGGCTCATCCAGTTGAGTTGGCCTTGCCAACATTCATGTAGGAGCAGAGCCGCGGCCCCCCGTGTGGAGCCGAGTCGCGGAGCCCCCCGTGTGGAGCCGAGTCGCGGGGCCCCCCGTGTGGAGCCGAGTCGCGGGGCCCCCCGTGTGGAGCAGAGCCGCGGGGCGGAGCCATAGGCTCGGGAAAGTAGGCGGGGCTGTCTGTGACTTTACGGCAGAGCAGAAGGAGACTGGGCTGACTGACCTTCGAGGAGGTAAATAAGATCGGTTTCATACGTAGGAATTAGCCGATCGCCGATACCCCAAAATGAAGGTGATCGATCGATCAGCTGCATCTCTACGTTCCACTGATTACACTAATTGTGGTGATGATGTTGTGAACTACTTCTTGCACCACATTTATACTACTGGATACCCAGATTTCCTTCAAAATCAATAAAGTATCTGACGTGATTAATGTTTACCCGAGGAGGCTTAACTTCATTCAGGATTGAAGTCTCCGACACGCTGACAGGATGGGGACGGCTGTTCTGTTCAGAAGGTCCAGTTCATCCGGTAAAGCGGTTCCGGTTTCTTCGGTAAAGTCGTTGGGAGCCGTTCTCTAAATGTCCACGTCCACAACGTCATGACATTATTTAAACGTTTTTCTCCATAAATCAAAGAATCTCAATCTCAAATTACAACACTGCAGAATCAAAGCGAGGTGGAGTGAAAAAGTATTTGACCCTTTGTTTGTCACACTTTAATATTTCAGATCATCAAACTAATGTAAATATAACAAAATAAATGCAAAAAGGTGGTTGTTAAATGAATAGAAAATCCAAAGCTTCATGGCCATCCAGAATCCAGGATCTCTTCTGGGTCACCACCAAATCCTCATCATCTGTTCCTGCTAACATTCCCGAAGTTTCCTGAAAATTTCATCCAGACCCGTTTGTCTGTCTGGTAGCAACATAACTCAAAGTTACAGACTTACCTTGGCGGAGTAAACACGAGCACGTCAGTGAAATAAAGCAACATTCAAAGGCATTGCTGGTGTCGGGTGTCACTGCGTCGACGGCCTCTGTGATGGAAGCCCAGCTAGCCTTTTCATATTCCAGTGGAGTTTACCCCAATAAACGAGAGGGTAGCCTCCCCCCGCCTTCGGGTGGGGGGGAAGAATCCCGACTGTTGTTTGTGCCTATGGTCCAAACAGCAGTTCAGAGTATCCACCCTTTTTGGAGTCCTTGGAGGGGGTACTGGAGAGTGCTCCTGGGATTCCCTTGTTCTATTGGGGGATACAGGTCCGCTCCACCACCTGGAGGGGCGTGATTGGGAGGAATGGCCCCCCTGATCGGAACCCGAGTGATGTTTTGTTATTGGGCTTCTGTGCTCGTCACAGATTGTCCATAACGAACACCATGTTCAAGCATAAGGGTGTCCATGTGTGCACTTGGGACCAGGACACCCTAGGCCACAGTTCGATGATCGACTTTGTAGTTATAATAGCCGGCCCAATGCTGGGCTATTGTAGTGTTGCCGGCAGTGCTCGGTTAGACGCGCTCCAGCGGCTACGTCGTCTTTCGCCTCTCCGTGTCCAAACAGGGAGAGTCCAGAAGCGGTTTAAGAGAGTAAAAACGGTCCTCATTTATTACAAAATACAACAAAATTACACTCAATAAAACACGCGCATCTGGGTAAAACAATCCCGCCAAAGCGGTCAAAACCTGTGTACCGCCTGATTGGCCCTGCCTTATATACAGCTTTCTGGCCACAGCGCCACACAGTGCACAACACAGGAAACGCATTCCATCACGCATTTGGCTTCTACACACCGGCCCCTAATTGGCATGGTGTACCACACATGGCAATTCTCAAACATTTCATAAAATACCACAAACATCGTATCATTACAACAATAATCAGACCTCGCCCACCAGACGCAGTTTGGAAATTGGTCTCTCCTCTGGCTGACATTGCTCCAGTGTCCAGCTCCTCATTCCCATCCCTAACAGGAAGCACTGACAGCATGGTGCGACCTCTGCCGGCCCCTGTATGTCCATAAGTTGTATGAAAGACAGAAGTGGGTTCTGGTGATTCCAGTCCATCTTCTTGAGCAGTGGTCTGTCGATCTATGTGCAACACAGTCGGATGATATTGATTACAGATCTCACATTGCAATCTTGCTTCACAATTACGGCTGATATGGCCTCGATGAAGGCATCCAAAACACACCCCCCCTTTCCTCAATATGAACACTTTGTCCGTGTGTCTCTTCTCCTTAAACTGCTGACAGTCTTCCAGTGCGTGTTCCGTAGAGCAGCAAACACAGCGTTCGTTCTCCTTGATTGGGCGTGACGGCTTAACTTCTTTGTGAGAGCCCATAGCGGTCACTGTGCTGGCGACCACATGCCCCTTCTCTCTGTGGCTGGGTTGTGACTTCGGCTGGTCTAATGACGTGTTAGCACTGTATTCTTGCAGATCTCCAAAAAAGGGATCTGAACGGATCCTCACATGACGCTCCGTGAATCCCACCAGATCATTAAATCTAGCTCTGTGGCCAGTAGACTCCATGATGTCATGAGCCCTGCTCTGCCAGCGTTCTTTCATCCTATACGGGAGCTTTGCAAGGATTGCCCTCATATTCACAGGCATGTCCAGTTCCTGCACATATTCCAGCTCCTCCATGATGTTACAGCAGCCACGCAGAAATAGTGCGTAGCTCTGAAGTGCCCTGGTGTCGTCTGCTCTTGTAGTCTGCCATGGCAAAGCCTTGCTGATGTATGCAGTAGCTGTTATGTAAGGATTTCCAAAGTGATCTTGCAGTAGGGCCTTGGCCACCACGTAGCCACGATCTGGGTCCATATGTTGGCAACTCCGCACCAGTTTGAGAGGCGGGCCTCTGGTGAATTGCTCCAAATAGTACAAACAGTCTGCTGCGGTTGCTTTACTTTCCACTCCTTGCTCAAATGTTTTTATAAAGGTCCTGTAATGCAAGGGATCGCCGTCAAAGATTGGAATGTCTCTTGGTGGGAGCGTCATTGATCGCTGCTGGTTCATTAAAGCTGCTATAATCTCAGTTTGTCTGCTCATGATCGTTAGAAGGTCTCCAGGTGTCTGCATAGCGGTGAGTGACTGACGTGTTTCATTTCGTGTAAATCGATCATTTGTTTCCATCCTGTTTCTATTGCATTGCAATCGGTGCTGCTGTTGCCTTGTGTTTGATGCGTTCCGTTGCTTCGGTCTCACATCCACTGGTTTGACTTCCAGTTTGTCATCATTTTGAGGCATGAACTCTCGAGCAGAGGGGTGTAACATCTGTTCATAGTTTGTTCCACCTTTGTTGCATATACCCTTTGTATTTGAGCATGCTTGTGACTGACACTTTTCTTTGGCATCATAGATTTCCAACCTTGCTTCAGATGCTGCCAGTTCAGCCTCCAAATCAAGCATCTCCTTTCTTCTTCGCAATTTTGCTTCCTCTTCTTCAATAGCATGTCGCTCCTTCAATATTTTAACTCGAGCTAGAACTGCAGCTCTATCTGCTGCTGCCTGTAATCTAGCAGATGAAGCACTAGACGTGTAGCTCCTTTGACTGCTTCTGCTAATTATATTTGACATGCTATCTTCAGGAGAGAGTTCATCATTGGTAAGTTGTTCATTTCCAGTATTTGTGCCCACGTCCAAAGCGCACGCCTCCATGGTTCGTATCGCAAAGCCAGATTCCGTTCAGGTGAGCGCAAAGGAAAGTAGGTCAATGAGTCACGTGATCCAGCTCCAATGTTCACCAATGCGTTGGATTTAACGTGCGCACACAATTAGGCCTTTGATGGTGGAGCGCTACACGTACCTCCGTTGGGCGCCTTTACTGTAAATTCGAGCGATGGTCTTCAGCGCTCCGGTCCCGCTCCGTAGTCCAGCTCCGGTCCAGCTCCGTAGTCCACAGCGCTCCGCGGAACAGCTGACTGGCGTCCGATCTATCTTCGCGAGCCACTTCTCCCCACCACAGCCCACACGATCATCCCTGGCTGTCTCCCAAAGACAGGTCTCCTGAGGTTCCAAACTTAGTCCAATCGGGCAGGTTTTGACAGTATAATAGCCGGCCCAATGCTGGGCTATTGTGGTGTTGCCGGCAGTGCTCGGTTAGACGCGCTCCAGCGGCTACGTCGTCTTTCGCCTCTCCGTGTCCAAACAGGGAGAGTCCAGAAGCGGTTTAAGAAGGTAAAAACGGTCCTCATTTATTACAAAATACAACACAATTACACTCAATAAAACACGCGCATCTGGGTAAAACAATCCCGCCAAAGCGGTCAAAACCTGTATGCCCTTCCGGGTCAACACCTGTGTACCGCCTGATTGGCCCTGCCTTATATACAGCTTTCTGGCCACAGCGCCACACAGTGCACAACACAGGAAACGCATTCCATCATGCATTTGGCTTCTACAGTAGTTGTCTCACTGGACTTGTGGCCACACGTCTTGGACACTCGGGTGAAGAGAGGGGCGGAGCTGTCAACCGATCATCACCTGGTGGTGAGTCAACTCCGATGGTGGGGGAGGATGCCGGACAGACCTGGCAGGCCCAAATGTATTGTGAGGGTCTGTTGGGAACATCTGGCAGAATCTCCTGTCAGAAGGAGTTTTAACTCCCACCTCCGGGAGAGCTTTGACCATGTACCGGGGGACCATGTTTCGTGCCTCCATTGTCGAAGCGGCCGATCGGTGCCTGTCGTGGCGGCAATTCCCGAGCCTCTTGGTGGACACCGGTGGTGAGGGATGCCGTCAATCTGAAGAAGGAGTCCTATCAGGCCTTTTTGGCCTGTGGGACTCCGGAGGCAGCTGACAGGTACCGACAGACCAAGCGGAGCTCAGCTACCGCGGCTGCTGAGGCAAAAACCCGGGCATGGGGGGAGTTCGGTGAGGCCATGGAAAACGACTTCCGGACGGCTTCGAAGAGGTTCTGGACCACCATCCGGCATCTCCGGAGGGGGAAGCAGTGCACGGTCAACACTGTATGGTGGGGATGGTGCGCTGCTGACCTTGACTCGAGATGTCGTAGATTGGTGGAGGGACTACTTTGAAGACCTCCTCAATCCCACCGACATGCCTTTTAGTGAGGAAGCAGGGCCTGGGGACTTGTGGGTGGGCTCCTCTATCTCTGGGGCCGAGGTTGCCAAGGTAGTTAAAAAGCTCCTCGGTGACAAGGCTCATCAGGGGTTGATGAGATCTGCCCAGAGTTCCTTAAGACTCTGGATGTTGTAGGGCTGTCATGGTTGACATGACTCTGCAACATTGCATGGACATCGGGGGCAGTGCCTTTGGATTGGCAGACCGGGGTGGTGGTCCCTCTTTATAAGAAGGTGGACCGGAGGGTGTGTTCCAACTACGGAGGGATCACACTCCTCAGCCTCCCCGGTAAGATCTATTCAGGGGTACTGGAGAGGAGGGTCCGCCGGATGGTCGAACCTCGGATTCAGGAGGAGCAATGTGGTTTCCGTCCTGGCCGTGGAACTGTGGACCAGCTCTACACCCTCGGCAGGGTCCTTGAGGGTGCATGGGAGTTTGCCCAACCAGTCCACATGTGTTTTGTGGACTTGGAGAAGGCATTCGACCGTGTCCCTCGGGGAGTCCTGTGGGGGGTTTTCCGGGAGTATGGGGTGTCGGACCCCCTGATACGGGGTGTCCGCTCCCTATATGACCGGTGCCAGAGCTTGGTCCGCGTTGCTGGCAATAAGGTGGACCTATTTCCAGTGCGGGTTGGACTCCGTCAGGGCTGCCCTTTATCACCGATTCTGTTCAGAACCTTTATGGACAGAATTTCTAGGTGCAGCCAGGGAGTTGAGGGGGTTTGGTTTGGTGATGATGAATATATTTATTAGAATGTTGGAGTACAAGTACAGTCACACAGTAGCATGTATTACAGTACAAATACAGTCAAACATCCTGTCTAAGAGGAGCATTTCAATAAAGCCCTTGCGGTCTTGTTTCCGTTGAAAGTCCTTGGTACATAAATCATCGGCATTTAACGGTGACCTCAGGATTGGGTCGCTGCTTTTTGCGGATGACGTGATCCTGTTGGCTTCATCAGGCCGTGCCCTCCAGCTCTCACTGGATTGATTCGCAGCCGCATGTGAAGTGGCCGGGATGAAAATCAGCTCCTCTAAATCCGAGGCCATGGTTCTCAGCTGGAAAAGGGTGGAGTGCACCCTCCAGGTTGGGGAGGAGATCCTGCCCCAAGTGGAGGAATTCAAGTACCTCGGGGTCTTGTTCACGAGTGAGGGGAGGATGGAGCGAGAGATCGACAGACGGATCGGTGCAGCGTCTGCAGTGATGCGGACTCTGCACAGATCCGTCACGGTGAAGAGAGAGCTGAGTCGAAAGGCAAAGCTCTCGATTTACCGGTCGGTCTCCGTTCTCCTACCCTCACCTATGGTCACGAGCTTTGGGTAGTGACCGAAAGAACAAGAATGTGGGTTCAAGCGGCTGAAATGAGCTTCCTCCGTAGGGTGGCTGGGCTCTCCCTTAGAGATAGGGATAAGCGATGAGAAGATGATGATGATGATATTCCAGTGGAAATGGTTTTGATAAAGTCTGCATTTCCTCGCCTCCACCTCTGAAACGACGACTTCCATTTCTTCGTTAGATTTTTGTGGCCATCGCTCACAATCTTGAACCTCTTTGCTGATCTTGTTTTGATGCGTCAAACAGATTCTGTGCAGGAGCTTCTCAATTTAGAATGATTCTGATTCGCTACCGCACACACAAGGGCGTGTCATAAATCCGAGTCTGAGTAAGAACATTTCTACGCATTGATTAGTGAATGAAGCCCACTGGTCCAAACCACACCCGGAAGTCTACTTCTGAAAGGCTGAAGAAAAACAAAATCAAGACTTGGAAGAGGCCTAGCCAAATTCGTGACCTGAAGCCTACAGAGATTCTGTGGCGTTACTTTAAAAAGCAGTTCATGCTCGAAAAGCTTCCAATGTGGCAGAATAACAACAATTTTGCAAAGACGAGCGGGGCTGAAACTCCCCCGTAGCGCTGTAAGGGACCCATGGGACGTTAGTGCAAATGCTCGATTGTGGTTGTTGCTGTCAAGGATGTCTGAGACAGTTATTGGTTCAGGGGCCATTGCTTTATTCACTTCCTTAGCTGGTCTTCTGATTTTGGTCCTAACTGGATTTCTCTCTGTCCGGTCTGTCCGGTGTTGGGATGTCACTAGAACGGATTTTTCGTCTGTTTGTGTGTTGATTGCATGAATTTGAGCACTTTTAACGGTTTGTATAAATTTTATATGTATGTTTGCTGGTTTTAAATGGATATTGGATGTTTTAACTTTATCTCACAGCAAAACAAATCTACCTTCGGGTACAAATAAAGTAACCTTGAACCTTGACCTTGAACCTTGAAGGCGTGCTGGATAATTGATGGTCATCTTCTTGTGTCACCAGATCTGTCTAAAAACCAACTCTGTGAGCTGCCTGAGGAGCTCTGTCACTTCGTCGCACTGGAGGCACTGAGCCTTTACCACAATGGGATGCGTTCACTGTCCTCCAGCCTGGGAAACCTCCAGGCCCTCACCTACCTCAACCTTAGGTAACTCCACTCGTCTCAACTCCTCTCAAAGGTTCCCGATGCACTGCTGATACACCTGTATTGATCCACCTGGGGGAAATTCAGTTTAAGACAAAAGTACAAGGGCTACGGTCGCACGATGAAGTAGGAAGAGTGATAGAGAAGAGATACAGTAGTCCCTCATTTTCCGCGGGGGTTACGTTCCAAAAACAACCCGCAATAAGTGAAATCCGCAATGTAGTCATCTTTATTTATTTTTTAATTATTATACATGTACATAAATGTTTTAAGGCTGTAAAACCCCTCACCACACACTTTATACACGTTTAACAGGCAGGCATTAATCTAAATAGATTGTTTCAGTATTATAGAATGAAACCAAAGATCAAAACCTTTTCAGAACTAAACATTTGTTTGAGGAATATAAATATATAGTACGTACAGTAAACGTTTTCCTGTTAATAATGTTAAGGCGTGCAGGTCGAGGAAAGAGCCGCTTGGAGTGCAGAAGAACAAATATTCTACTCGTGCTGTCTTTAGCCTCTCATGCTGCTTTATTGGATAGCTTAGCACAGCGGAACGGCAGCGGCTACATGTATCAACAGGAAGAAACAAAACCCAAAAGGGACGTGACGTTTATGCTCCTACAAAATAAAAGCCTCTTTTTACACAGAGAATAAGAGCGCTATTAAACAAACACTTAACAAATAAATATGATAGCTTTTAGAAATAACGAATTTAATTTTAATAATCAACCTACGAGGTTGAACACATGAGAAATGATTAATAGCGACTCGCTCGTGTTTCACAGTTCCTCCGACCGCGCCTTCGTCCTTGTGCGTTCAAGTGCAACAGAAATCTGAAATTGCACTAAAAAACTCCGCGAAGTTGTGGAAAGTGAACCACATTACTAAGATGGCGGCGCCCGTGCGTTCAGCGGCTCCATGCTCTCCGGTCTGGTGCTTCGTTTTTCTATTATTATTAGGTTGTACTACGCACCGGACGGAGCAGTGCTCCTAATCTCTTTGTATATCCACTATGCAAAGACAATAAAGGCTTTCTATTCTATTCTATTCTATATCGAGGGACTACTGTATACGCCTTGTCTAAGTAGATTGTCGTACTTGATATGAATATTCAATCTATCTAAATTTCAAAAAGATTCTGATTCTGGTCTCTTGGGGCACTGGTCTGTCGGGGCACTGGTCTGTTGGAGCACTAGTCTCTTGGGGCACTGGTGACTTGGGGCACTGGTCTGTCGGGGCACTGGTGACTTGGAGCACTGGTCTCTTGGGGCACTGGTGACTTGGGGCACTGGTCTGTCGGGGCACTGGTGACTTGGAGCACTGGTCTCTTGGGGCACTGGTGACTTGGAGCACTGGTCTCTTGGGGCACTGGTTGTTGGAGCACTGGTCTGTCGGGTCACTTGGGGCACTGGTGACTTGGGGCACTGGTCTGTCGGGGCACTGGTGACTTGGAGCACTGGTCACTTGGGGCACTGGTGACTTGGGGCACTGGTGACTTGGGGCACTGGTCTGTCGAGGTATTACTTTACATGCAACAAATGTGTAGGGTCATGGTAAAAACCAAGTATCACAGCAACTCTCACTCCCTGAACCTGCTCTTACGTATTACTCTGTTTCTTCGTAATATGAAACATTTACCTTCAAGCAAATTGATGAGATATCTGAATGACATCACTGCTTGTCTCCACAGCCGGAATCTGCTGTCCAGTTTACCCCCAGCTGTGTTTCACCTTCCTCTTCTGCGAGTGCTCATCGTCAGCAACAACAAGCTGTGCTCGCTGCCTGCCTCCGTTTACACACTCACACACCTCCGACAGC
The DNA here is from genome assembly GCF_040956055.1 of Brachionichthys hirsutus. Taxonomy (NCBI): domain Eukaryota; kingdom Metazoa; phylum Chordata; class Actinopteri; order Lophiiformes; family Brachionichthyidae; genus Brachionichthys; species Brachionichthys hirsutus. Next base: position 7,373,235 of record NC_090919.1, on the reverse strand, counting down.
TGGTACGATGCACACGCGTGCACGCACACACACACACACACCTGCTTTATGGAATTTAATGGATAAGTTATACCAAGACCCGTCTTGAGATTTTTGTGTAATCCTGCTAACAACACAGGACTTGGTAAAAACAGACGAAGGGCTGGCTGTATTTCTCTTCCTCTTCCTCAGGATGTGAGCTGTAACGAGCTGCAGTGTTTGCCAGCGGAGCTTGGCCAGCTCAAGTGTCTGAGGGACCTAAACCTGAGGAGGAACCAACTCACCTCGTTGCCTGAAGGTAAAGTCGGCTCCCCCAGGCTTCCCTGAGCAGCCTGCATCGTTTCCCCCGCCCGTCTTTTCTAATGAACCCCTGTACCCCAGAAACCTGCGGCGGTTTAGGTGCTGTTTGTGTGGACTTACCATAGAAGTTGATCAACGTATCTCCTTCTCTTCTAGGCTTGTGAAACCCTCTTTAATATACACCTGTAATGGCCAGTAGCTTTGTATTTTTGTACAAAATAGTATTTAGAATCTTTACAAATTAGTTGATAATTGTAGCCTCATTCTTTGCAGTGGAAGCATTACCACTCCATTAGCAGGAAATCGAATGGAGATGGATGTTGAAAGGTTTTGGCATACACTGCTGCATTTTACACAATTATCTATTTGCATTAAAGTCCATCAAAGTCTGGTCTCTCTGACCTCGTCTCCAAAACGTCTAACCTTCACTGTCCCTCTTATTGTCTCATTTCTAATCCTGTCCAACCTGGACACTCCCAAGGAGAACCTCAGCATCTTCATCTCCTCCACTTCTAGCTCCGCCTCCTGTCTTTAGCTCAGAGACACTGTCTCTAAGCCGTCCATCATGTCTGTCCTCACCACCGTCTCTAAGCCGTCCATCATGCTGTCCTCACCACTGTCTCTAAGCCGTCCATCATGCTGTCCTCACCACTGTCTCTAAGCCGTCCATCATGTCTGTCCTCACCACCGTCTCTAAGCCGTCCATCATGCTGTCCTCACCACTGTCTCTAAGCCGTCCATCATGCTGTCCTCACCACTGTCTCTAAGCCGTCCATCATGGCTGTCCTCACCACCGTCTTGTAGACCTGTCCCTTCAAATACAAATACCTTTCCCTTCAAATACAAATTTTGTTAAAAGAAAATATACTTTTCCACATGTCACACAACACTGTCGCTAAATGAAGCTCGCATTAGAAGTATTTTTGTAACATTTGTCACGTGTGGCCTCACAGCAAGAAGGTTCTTGGTTTGATTCCTTTCTGTGTGGAGTTTGTATGTTCTCCATGTCTGCATGGGTTCCAGGTTCTCTGGGTTCCACCCACCTCGAAAAACAAACAACAAAACAGCGTAGGTGACCTGGTCACACCAAATGAGTGGTATCATCTCGTTTGCAAGAGGCTGGATGGATGGCAATATGACTGGATCTATGACTGGATGGATGGCTGGATGGATGGCTGGATCTATGACTGGATGGATGGCTGGATGGATGGCTGGATCTATGACTGGATGGATGGATGGATGGATGGCTGGATCTATGACTGGATGGATGGCTGGATGGATGGCTGGATCTATGACTGGATGGATGGATGGATGGATGGCTGGATCTATGACTGGATGGATGGATGGATGGATGGCTGGATCTATGACTGGATGGATGGCTGGATGGATGGATGGATCTATGACTGGCTGGATGGCTGGATGGATGGCTGGATCTATGACTGGATGGATGGATGGATGGATGGCTGGATCTATGACTGGATGGATGGATGGCTGGCTGGATGGATGGATGGATGGATGGATGGATTGATGGCTGGATGGATGGATGGATGGATGGATGGATGGCTGTATTACAGCTCTTGCTGAGTCAGTTAACTAAATGCTGTTAATGAGATTGTGATTCTAATAATTTATAGCTTATTTAAAAAAAAACGAGGTGAGATTATAACTACTAAAATAATGCAACAACTAACTGGTTTAATCCATGTTTTCTAAGACATTATAGGTACAGTGTTATTGACACTAGCATTCAAGTCTTGTAGGTCTTGCACAACAGGATTATGCTTTTACACCTGATAGCTGCTCTTCAATTATTTTGATTTGTAGTTAAGACAAGTTTGAAGAGAAGTTGAAGTGATGGTCATCTAACAGAATGAACCAATGATTGAGTGAGATAAAAGAAGAGCTGACCCATACGCTACTACGAACTAAAACACATTCCTGTCATTGTGTAATACAGAAATATCCGAGCTCCCTCTCGTCCGGCTTGATGTGTCCTGCAACCGCATTTCAAATGTGCCTTTGTGCTACCGTCACCTCCGGCATCTCCAGAGCATCTCAATGGACAACAACCCACTTCAAATGCCACCGGCGCAGATCTGCGCTAAAGGCAAATATCACATCTTCAAGTACCTCAACATAGAGGCCTGCAAGAGGAGCCAGGAGGAGCTACAGAGACATCTGAGGCCCACTGGATTCAACAGCTGGTGAGGATGACTGGATGAAGGGAGCAAGACAATATGTTAGGTGTATCTTTGTCAGATGGTAGGTAGGAGTGCAGAGGTAGCGAAGGTTACAGAGAGTAGGTAGGTGGTGTAGACGTAGGTAGGTGGCCTAGAGTCTCTAGACGTAGGTAGGGGGGTCTAGACGTAGGTACAGGGTGTAGGCGTAGGTAGGTGGTCTAGAGTCTCTAGACGTAGGTAGGGGGGTCTAGACGTAGGTACAGGGTGTAGGCGTAGGTAGGTGGTCTAGAGTCTCTAGGTAGGGGGATGTAGACAGGTTTCCATCACATTGCGCTGCTGTCTTCAAGCTGAAATTTGTGATCACCTTTAGGACTAATTGCCATCAGTGGCCTCTGGTATATTGTCTTTGTTAGGCCAATAAGTACCCACTACCAGGAAAAAATGTAAATATGTATACATATATACATGGCACCTAGGCACAAGTACTGTTTATCATTGGTGCACTGCCACAGCCACGGTTGTTGTTATTAGTGTATATATTTATGTATTTCACTGCAGTAACAACTTGAGGATGCAGTCTTAAAGCGATCCCTGACTGTTTTGACAAATTGGTCAAAAAACACAAGAATTTACCTCTACTACGTAAATACATACACAAAAATATATAATTTCTTATAAGATATCAAATCATTGTTGTTTACATCGCAAGGCATTGTGGGTATGATCAACCAGGTGAGATTTTGCTGAATTTTGATAAACATAACTGTAAATTAGAAACATGAGTTGAGTGATAAATTTCTCATCTGCATCTAGCTGTCTAGCATGCACCCTTATGTAGAACGATGTTTGACATTATGGCTGCTGTACATTTTCCTGTATGTCTCATATGATGTATATGGTGTATATAACGTGCATGCGCTTTCCTGCAGTCTGTCAGACCAGGAGCTGTTCTCAGGTCAGTTTGGAGGGCTGGACTCAGGCTTCAACAGTGTGGACAGTGGCAGCAAACGGTGGTCTGGGAATGAGGTAAAACCTTTGGACACAGTCATTTGAACACAAATATGTTCTAAGTGGCTGTATTCATGTTGTTGCATGTGAATATACTTATTTGAATTGGAAGGCAGTTGGACCAGAGACATACCTGTGCAGGTGTGGAAGTGTCTAGGAGAGGAAGCTGTAGAGTTTTTAACGGGGTTGTTGAATACAATCCTAGAGGAAGAAGATGAAGAGGAACGGAGGAGAAGAGTTCTGGTTCCATTTTCAAGAAGAAGGGAGACAAACAGAGTTGTAGAAACTACAGGAGGATAAAGCTGATGAGATACGATGAGGTTATGGGAAAAGGTGTTTGAGGCTAGACTAAGGACAGAAGTGAGTATTTGTGAGCAGCAGTATGTCTTTATGCTGAGGAAGAGTACCACAGACACAACGTTAGCGTTGAGGCTAGCAATGGAGAAGTACAGGGAAGGTCAGAAGGAGCTGCATCGTGTCTTTGTAGATCTAGAGAAAGCCTAGGACAGGGTGCCCAGAGGAACTGTGGTACTGCATGAGGTACTGTGGTACTGCATGAGGTACTGTAGTACTGTATGAGGTACTGTGGTACTGCATGAGGAAGTCTGGAGTGGCAGAGAAGTATGTCAGTAGTTCGGGACATGTAGGACAGTAGTGAAGTGTGCAGTAGGAGTAACAGGGGAGTTTAGTGTAGAGGTGGGATGCACCAGGGATCAGCTCTGAGCCCCTTCTTGTTTGTCATGGTGATGGATAGACTAACACACATGTGTCAAACCTGTCCAGTGGAGGGCCGAGACACTCCAGGTTTTCTTTCCAACCATCTCTCCAGCAGCTGATCTCACTATTGAGTTCCTTCTCTCAAATCGGAGGTGTTGATCATTACAATCACCTGCTTTAGTAGCCGGCTGGCAGGAAAACCTGGAGTGTCTCGGCCCTCCACCGGACGGGTTTGACACCCCTGGACTAACAGATGAGGTGAGACAGGAAGCGCCTTGGAGGGGAGAGAGATTTCTGCCAGACGCGTTTCAGTAGGTGATTACAGAACTAGCAGGATTCACTTGATGGTTTATTTCACTGTTTTTGGGTTGGTAATGGCCGAAAACCACCATAATAATAGAGTAGAAACGTGGGAAAAGTGAGTTTCTGTAATGGATAACGCTGAAGGGATAAGCAAAATGTAGCAAATCTGCTTTGATAGTCAAAATTTGTGTACATGCTGCTACTATTAAAATGTCTTAGGGACAGTTTGCCTTTAGATTTCACGCAATTTTCATTCTGATTGAGAGTAAAAATAATTAGTGAACAATCTTTCGTTACTTTTTGAACTGTCTTGCCTTTTTTGCAATCTCAGCATTACTTTTTGTCAAATGTTCATTTATATAAATGCCAGTGCCTTTCAGCTTGTGTCCCTGTTTAAGACGTTCCATCTTAGATCACAAACAAATGACTGTCTATCTGTGTCCAGTCCGTCGATGGCTTCTCAGAGCTTTCCCTACGCATGGCTGACGTCACACGAGACCAGAGGAACCTTGAGGAGGAGGAGGAAGAGGAGGATGGGCCTCCTTTGGAATCCAACGAAGGCAAGGAGAAGCACACGTGAAGGCATAAACAGTAGTACCTTGACATACGAGTAGAATTTGTTCCTGGACCGAGCTTGTAACTCAAATCAATGTTTCCCATATAAAATAACTGAAAACAATTGAATCCATTTCTGTTGTCTAAAAACACTCAGATCATCGCTAATAACAATGATAAAATGTTTAATTTGTTATGTAGATACACACAATGATTTACTGTAGTATAAAATGTGGTTTTATTATGAGATTAACTTCAAGACCGACGTTAGCCCTAATGGCGGCGTGCCGTGCATAGGAGGTGGAGGTGGAGGAGGAGGATGGAGGGAGAGATTTGGAAGGTACATAGACTTTATGCAGTAATTGTACCTTACAGGTACTCGTACATAAACTTGGGCATACTAGTTCTGCCCCTGGAAGGCTTTGTGTTCTTGACGGCATCCTTCTGGTTGAGGATTGTGCACATCGTCCATGTACTCCTCTAGTACTGACGTGTCCCATCACTTACGGACACCAGGGTCATGTTCATGGATCATTTCATCTCCATCGTCATCAACGTCGCTTCTTCACTGCCATCCTCACCACCACCATGAATACTCACAGATACAGTCAGAATCACATCAGTCCTGGAAACACAACACGGAGACGTGCAGGAGACAAAGACGGAAGGTGGAGAACAGCTGAACTGAACCAGTGAAGCTAGCTAGCTGCGCTCGGACAGCTAGCACCACCATCTGGAAGTTACTCAAATCTCAAATGTATGCCCCCATCCCAAATCAAAAATATTGCTTGTAGGTTTCCTCGTATCTTGGAATGCTTGTATGTCTAGTTATTACTGTATATATAATCTTCTGTGTACACAGAAGTTAAATATGGAGTTCCACAGGGTCCAGTGCTTGGACCTATTCTGTTCACGCTGTATATGCTTCCCTTCGGTAACATTATTAAGAAACACAGCATAAATCTCCACTGCTATGCAGACGATACTCAATTATACCTGTCAGTTCAGCCAGACAAAGTCGATCAGTTGGTTAGACTTCAGACTTCCAAGAACTTCCTGTTATTAAATCTAAATAAAACTAACGTACTGGTTCTTGGCCCGGTACCAAGTTGCACACATGCCTTCTGTTGCGTCGCCAGCTCTGATGTAAAAGAAGGAATTGGAACCTTTCTTTGGTAGAAATAAATTAGAAGGCATTAACAAGGTAACAGCCCTGATAACGCTCCCTGAAACCTGCTATTACTAACCGTTAGCGTTAAACGAATCCCTTCTCATGCATTATGTTCAGAAGACGAGAGACTCGTAGTCTGCCGCTAGCTTCTCCGTGCACCGAGGCAGGAAGACCAGAAAGGTCACCTGTCCTTCCTGAGAAACCAGATATGCTTATTTTTTTACACAGTTCCAATAATGGACTTGGACTTGAGTTGATTGTGTTCGTCACTTTCTGATATCGTTTTATTTTTGAGTGCTCAGCTCATATTTTCTTTTAAAAAGGAGATAATTTTAATTTCTATCCATTCTTCTATAACTGCCACTGAATAGTTTATGTGCAGACGTTCCTCACGTAACACCGACTCAGAGTTACGATGATACGAAGTATGTGTTTAGCAACAAGAAGTCACTGTTAAGACAAGCGGAATGCACTGGCAGTGGCGTTGTGAGTGAGAATGTACATATGTACAGTATAAATGTACATGCAAATATTTAAAAAAGTCATTCATCAATTAAATTCCATTTCCGTCAGCTTGGCCCAGGGCGGCTGTGGTTTACCATCACCGGTGTGGAATGAATAAATGCAGTCCATTATTATTATCCTTATCAGTTAGAGATAAGTTGACATGACTGAGTACTCGGGTAACAAATTAAGCAGTAATTTAACACTGCAAACCCAGAGTTACCCTTCTCTAAATGTAGAACAGCAAAAAACGTACCTCCTTTAAGGCGGCTGACTTCTGAAAAAAAAAACGTTATCCAGCACCCTGAGAAAAACGTTTCTCTGCCATACTCGTTTCAGGAAATGGAGAAGCTGAGCAAGTGGACTTGCTTGACGGCAGTGTGTCGGAAGAAGAGGTGGAGACTGGAACGGAACCCGTCACAGCACCTCCTCAGGTCATCCACCGGGTCCAAAGTCATGTCTGTCTGTCTCAGCATGGAGTAACAGTAACTTCTTGTGTTGTGGCTTTCTAGGAGCAGAGGGAGAACTCTCCACCATCACAGTCCCTGGACTCGGCAGTGTGCAGGTAGGTGGTGCAACTAAACCAGTCACTGAACCGCAGGAAGATTCGTTCAGTCGGACGCTGCATGTTAGGATGCCGTCGAGTCAATGCAACGCTTGCATCACAAGTCTGTTCTGGATGAAGGGACTTGAATTGTTGAATTTGTTGAGGGCAAAATGGCAGAATAAAAATCGTTGGAAAACAAACTCTGGTGCATTGTGGATCCGGCCTCGGATGGAGACCAAAATCATCAACTCATCGATGGCTATTCCAAAATCACACCAAAAATGTATGGTGGCGCAGTGGGTGGTGCTGTTGCTTCACGGCAAAGTTGCAGGTTCAAATCCGACTCGCGGCCTTTCTGTGCAAAGTTTGCACGTTCGACTCGTGTCTGCGTGACACGGAGAACCAGAAATATGCAACTTGGGTCCAGGTCATTATTGCAAATGAGTTAGTTCTCAATTAACCTACCTGGTTAAATAAAGGTCAACTTAAAACATTTAACGAGAATGCACTCCTGGCATCTGGGCAATCTCCTGAGTTTCGGGGGGGGGGGGGGGGGGTTCCTGGTTCTCTTCTCAGACCTGGATCAGAATATCCTGGACGCTCTGTGGCAGTCCTTGGCGACATTTGATGTCCCATAGGGACACAATTGGATTCGGGTCAGGGCACCATGAGGGACTTATCATCCAGAACCTGACGACACACTCTGGTCACATGATGCATTGTCTATGGCCACCTGCACCACTGTAAGGATTCCTTCACCTAGCTACCTGCTCAGACCTGGAGCCGGGCCCTTTATCTGCATGCGCTGTTTGTCCGGGTCTTAATCCTCCGAGCAGACAGCGTAGCACAGGCCGTGCTAGACTGAGACTGAGTCCATGCTAGACTGAGACTGAGACTGAGTCCATGCCAGTCTAGCATGGCCTGTGCTAGACTGGCATGGACTCAGTCTAGGGAACAGTTTTCCTGCTGCGGACCTCTGCTGCAGTCTTATTTATTAACAGCGCATATATTCAGTGGCATTTAAAAAGCATTTACGTAGTGCTATGAACCGCTACTCGTCCTGTGTGATAGTGGTTTTTCTGAACCCCAGGTCCTGGTTCCTCTCGCCACAGAGGGCTGAACGGTGTGTTTGAGGAGCTGGGAAAGGTCAATAGACTGCAGTTCCCATCACTCGTAATCTCGTCTGTTCACTCAGGCATGTTGAGTGGATCTGCTGTTATCTTGGACTCGGTCCATGTGTATCTGTTTGGCGAGCGGTCAGCTCCCTGTTGTCTGTGTAAATGTTGAGCTTCGTTCCTTCGGCCGTCCAAACCCGGCCTCCGATGTCCGACCGCCTCTGGAGTAGTCAGAATCCCTCCCCTGCAAGAAGCAGCTCTATTGCTGATTTTTGTTCCACGGAACATGCTGTGCCCTTTTTGATGATACATGAACTTGGCCCTGAAGAACATCCTAAATATAGATTTGAATTTACTCAGTGCGGCCCCAGGCCTCTTCCGCTGGGCGTGATTTTGATGTAGTCACTGCTCTGCTTCTGATGCGGACAGATCGGGTGTAGCTGTTGCACAATCCGCTTCCTCCTCCACAAACACGACAGCCGTGCTGCAGCTTCAGCAACGCGGTTACTGAGTAGAAATTATTCAGCTCTCAGAATGAAGCTGCACGTCTGTCAGATCTTTATTTTGTACTTTGATTTAACCAAGTAAAATGTTTGAGAACTAGCTCTGATTTACAAACGTGACCTGGCCAAGAGGCCCCGATAGAACAACGAACAACGAACAATCACACACAGGAAACACTGACACATGACACCAGTGTAAAGTAAGACACAAAGATGTGTGTGTGTGTGTGTGTGTGTGTGTGTGCGGGTTTGCAGAAGTCTGAAGCTGTTTTCTAATGAGTTCCAGTCATCAGCTGCTCTAAAGCGAACAAATAGGAAGGAGTTTATAAATAAAAAATAGACCAGGGTTGAGGCCGCCGCCTCTCTAGCGAGTCCGAGACATGATGGAGACATCGTCTCTCGGCTGGCCTGAGATCTTCTCCCGGAAGTGCTGCAGGAAGTGTCTGAGGTGTCTGTTGCCTCGGCAACCTGGCTCCGGATAAGTGGTAGAAGATGTCTGGTTGAATCTACATGAGATTCTTTTTCTCTCATACGATGCAGGGATTGCGGTGGGGGGTGGGGGGTGGGGGACATTCATGCTTTCATCCTCTCCGTGATCTTGTCATCTCTTTTCTCTGTACCAGTGTGTGTGTTGCCAGAATTTGTCCGATTTACAAAGTTTTAATCAGAGTTCGGATTAAAATTATGATCCGATGCACCGTGTTCATGGACCTTAAAAATATTGATCCGACTAGGACTTGCGTGTTCATGCATCACACTTTTGATCCGATTAAATTATGTTGACATGCGCAATTTTTACCAAATATAACGTAAATAGTAGTAGAAGAAGCCGTAGCGACTTCCGTTGTAAACAAAACATGGCCCCGCCCTTTTCTGCTTGAAACGTCAGCGTTAGCTCGTTTTCCCGTTTGCGCTGTTAGTTTCCTCCTTTAACATCTCCAGCAACGTGTTTGTCTCAGATATTGACCAGTTCTGACTTTCGCTCGCTCTGCTTCAGCTAGCTTCAGGGAATAGCATTAGCGCGTTTAGCTGACGTCACAGACATGCGCAGTAAGGACGGCTTGTACCGGAACATCGGAGTAAGTGTTTTCATGCGCCCTGATCGGATCATCAATCGGTATAAAGCACCCCTCTCGACCGGGATCGAATCTTGATCGGATTGAGATTGAGGCCAGACTAATACGATTTGGGTGTGTACACGAAGCATCTGAACTTAAATTATAGACATCTAACGATTGATTTCTTTGCTTGTGGGTTTCATGGGTTGTTTAGCACATCATGGTGCTACGGGTAGCGCGGTTAGCAGGAGCTAACGTAGCATTGCCAGTTTCTCCCGTGTGCCGTCCCAAGCCGGATAAATGCAGAGAGTTGAGTCAGGAACGGCATAAATAAGAAAGTCATACCGGATCGGTCGAGGTCCGGCTCAACAACGACCGCCGGCAGCGCCGTAAACCCACGGGACGCTGCTGGACACGACTGTGGGTCGAAGAAGAGGAGGAGGAGGAGGAAGAGGAGGAGGAAGACGGGTGCATCAGCAGAGCGACGAGAGGGAATGGAAGAGTTCAGGACTGAGAGTAGAGACTCTGAATGTTGGGACGATGACGGGAAAAGCTAGAGAGCTGGTGATGATGAGGAGGAGGAGGAGGAAGGTGGATGTGTGTCCAGGAGACCAGGAGGAAAGGAAGCAAGGCTAGAAGCTGAGGAGAAGTTCTTACGCTCCACAGGTAGGAGGTGAGTTAGAGGAGGAGGAGAAGTTCTTACGCTCCACAGGTAGGAGGTGAGTTAGAGGAGGAGGAGAAGTTCTTACGCTCCACAGGTAGGAGGTGAGTTAGAGGAGGAGGAGAAGTTAGAAGACAGTGGTGAGGACAGCCATGATGGACGGCTTAGAGACAGGAAAAGACAGGAGGCGGAGCTAGAAGTGGAGGAGATGAAGATGCTGAGGTTGTCCTTGGGAGGGACCAGGTTGGACAGGATTAGAAATGAGACAATAAGAGGGACAGTGAAGGTTAGACATTTTGGAGACAAGGTCAGAGAGACCAGACTTTGATGGTTTGGACATGTCCAGAGGAGAGACAGGGACTATATCGGTAGAAGGATGCTGAGGATGGAACTGCCAGGGAACAGGACTAGAGGACGACCCAGGAGAAGAGACATGGACGTAGTGAGGGAGGACATGAGAGTGGCTGGTGTTGGGGAGGACGATGCAAAGGACAGGGTGAAGTGGAGAACGTTGACTTGCTGTGGAGACCCCTCAGGGGACAAGAAGAAAGTACAGTGGTAGTAGTACTCAGTAGTAGTATTTTAGCCGCTGTGTCATCCTTGAGGAGACACTTTTCATAATGATCGTTTGTTTGATGGTAGAAAAGTCGGGACTTCCACGAATCACTTTCTCACACTGCAGGTTTAGATTCGTTTAGTCCCTTAATAATAAAATAAAAAAACGGCATCTTGCGATTACTTTGTGACTAATATTTAAATTAGTTTGACAGTCTGAAACATTTAAGAGTGACAAACATGCAAAAGAAGAAGTTGAATGGTGGACATGTCAAACACATTCTGTACGTACAAGGCTTCGAAGGCAAGGAGTTGGTCTCCGCCCACGAGGAACCTTTGGGTTCCGGCCCTGGCTGGTGGGCGGAGTCCGTTTAGAATCATGACCGTTGATGAGCTCTAAGAGATATTCTCCTCATGTCCAGGCTGCACGTGGAGTTGGGCTCCCGGTCGTCAGCTTCCTGCTCCTCTCCCTTGTCCCCCACCAGCCCCACCCTGGAAGAGAAGAGGAGGCCTGGCACCCTCCTCATCTGGCAGGAGAGGGAGCGCCTGCAACAGGAGAGAGAAACGGCTTGGTGAGAGACGCCGTGTGAGCTCTGCAGCATGAGAGGCGCTCTATCACGGGCGACGCCCTTCCGTCTATCGATCAAATTCTACCCTCTCTGCAGTCTGCTGAAGTCAGCCGCGAAAACAGGAAGTCACATGGCCTCCACAGCAGTGACAGGAAGTGGCTCTGTGTAAGTAAGAACTGACTTCCTAAGTCACTTAGACAGGAAGTGGCTTTGTGTAAGTAAGAACTGACTTCCTAAGTCACTTAGACAGGAAGTGGCTCTGTGTAAGAACTGACTTCCTAAGTCACTTAGACAGGAAGTGGCTCTGTGTAAGAACTGACTTCCTAAGTCACTTAGACAGGAAGTGGCTCTGTGTAAGAACTGACTTCCTAAGTTACGTAGACAAGAAGTGGCTCTGTGTAAGAACTGACTTCCTAAGTCACTTAGACAGGAAGTGGCTCTGTGTACGAACTGACTTCCTAAGTCACGTAGACAGGAAGTGGCTCTGTGTAAGAACTGACTTCCTAAGTCACTTAGACAGGAAGTGGCTCTGTGTAAGAACTGACTTCCTAAGTCACTTAGACAGGAAGTGGCTTTGTGTAAGTAAGAACTGACTTCCTAAGTCACTTAGACAGGAAGTGGCTCTGTGTAAGAACTGACTTCCTAAGTCACTTAGACAGGAAGTGGCTCTGTGTAAGAACTGACTTCCTAAGTCACTTAGACAGGAAGTGGCTCTGTGTAAGAACTGACTTCCTAAGTCACGTAGACAAGAAGTGGCTCTGTGTAAGAACTGACTTCCTAAGTCACTTAGACAGGAAGTGGCTCTGTGTACGAACTGACTTCCTAAGTCACGTAGACAGGAAGTGGCTCTGTGTAAGAACTGACTTCCTAAGTCACTTAGACAGGAAGTGGCTCTGTGTAAGAACTGACTTCCTAAGTCACTTAGACAGGAAGTGGCTCTGTGTAAGAACTGACTTCCTAAGTCACTTAGACAGGAAGTGGCTCTGTGTAAGAACTGACTTCCTAAGTCACGTAGACAGGAAGTGGCTCTGTGTAAGAACTGACTTCCTAAGTCACTTAGACAGGAAGTGGCTCTGTGTAAGAACTGACTTCCTAAGTCACTTAGACAGGAAGTGGCTCTGTGTAAGAACTGACTTCCTAAGTCACTTAGACAGGAAGTGGCTCTGTGTAAGAACTGACTTCCTAAGTCACGTAGACAGGAAGTGGCTCTGTGTAAGAACTGACTTCCTAAGTCACTTAGACAGGAAGTGGCTCTGTGTAAGAACTGACTTCCTAAGTCACTTAGACAGGAAGTGGCTCTGTGTAAGAACTGACTTCCTAAGTCACTTAGACAGGAAGTGGCTCTGTGTAAGAACTGACTTCCTAAGTCACTTAGACAGGAAGTGGCTCTGTGTAAGAACTGACTTCCTAAGTCACGTAGACAGGAAGTGGCTCTGTGTAAGTAAGAACTGACTTCCTAAGTCACTTAGACAGGAAGTGGCTCTGGGTAAGAACTGACTTCCTAAGTCACTTAGACAGGAAGTGGCTCTGTGTAAGAACTGACTTCCTAAGTCACTTAGACAGGAAGTGGCTCTGTGTAAGAACTGACTTCCTAAGTCACTTAGACAGGAAGTGGCTCTGTGTAAGTAAGAACTGATGAAGTGAAAGGTCTGACTTTCTAAGTCACTGGACTTTAAAGCTGCTGTTTCCCCCTGAACAGTCGGCAGTATCTGTCTCCCCCTAGTGGTGGATCCCCAGCGAGCACCCCCCCAGGCAGTCAGCGAGCGGCGGTGAGTGCTGCCGCTTGTTTCATGGGAGGTGATCAGACTTGGGTGGTGAGATTTCAGTGCCTGTTTGTTTTCAGAGTGCTGACCGGACGAGTCCAGTGTCTCCTGCAACTCTTGTGCATCGCTTCAGCAGCAGAACAGGTAGCGCAAGACGGGTGCATGTTATCACCCAAACACGCAAGTAACCGCGGCGACATCGTGCACATCAGACACGTTACACGCACAGCTCATGGCTTAAAGCCTTTTGTAAGATGCAATTTACATGAGGACTTACTTGAGGTTTCTAAAAAAGATGAAGGTAATTTTGTTCCACGCCTTCAACGACACCATCTCATACCCAGACCTGCACCTGGACCCAGACCTGCACTTGCAGGTGGGGGCCCTGCCCTCCCCCACCAAGTCTGGACCCAGACCTGGACCTGGACGCACCTGACTGTTTTTGTCCCGTCCAGGAGTTGTCACCGACGCCACCACAGTGTGATAGAAATTACGCTTTAACGTTTTGGGAACTGGTTGAATGGACCTGGTTTAATTGACCTGGTTGAATAGAACTGGTTGAATTGAACTGGTTGAATTGAACTGGTTGAATAGACCTGGTTGAATTGACCTGCTTGAATTGACCTGCTTGAATAGAACTGGTTGAATTGAACTGGTTGAATTGAACTGGTTGAATAGACCTGGTTGAATTGACCTGCTTGAATTGACCTGCTTGAATTGACCTGGTTTAATTAAACTGGTTTAATTAAACTGGTTTTAATTAAACTGGTTGAATAGACCTGGTTGAATTGACCTGGTTGAATAGACCTGGTTGAATTGAACTGGTTGAATAGACCTGCTTGAATTGAACTGGTTTAATTAAACTGGTTGAATTAAACTGGTTGAATAGACCTGGTTAAATTGACCTGGTTGAATTGAACTGGTTGAATAGACCTGGTTGAATAGACCTGGTTGAATTGAACTGGTTGAATAGACCTGGTTGAATTGAACTGGTTGAATATACCTGGTTGAATAGACCTGGTTGAATAGACCTGGTTGAATTGACCTGGTTGAATTGACCTGGTTGAATAGACCTGGTTGAATTGAACTGGTTGAATAGACCTGGTTGAATTGACCTGGTTGAATTGACCTGGTTGAATTGACCTGGTTGAATAGACCTGGTTGAATTGAACTGGTTGAATAGACCTGGTTGAACAGAACTGGTTGAATAGACCTGGTTGAGTAGACCTGGTTGAATTGACCTGGCTGAATTGAACTGGTTGAATTGTGAACTGGTTGAATAGACCTGGTTGAATAGACCTGGTTGAATAGACCTGGTTGAGTAGACCTGGTTGAATTGACCTGGTTGAATTGACCTGGTTGAATTGACCTGGTTGAATTGAACTGGTTGAATTGACCTGGTTGAATTGAACTGGTTGAATTGAACTGGTTGAATTGACCTGGTTGAATTGAACTGGTTGAATTGACCTGGTTGAACAGAACTGGTTGAATTGACCTGGTTGAATTGAACTGGTTGAACAGAACTGGTTGAATAGACCTGTTGAATTGAACTGGTTGAATAGACCTGGTTGAATTGAACTGGTTGAATAGACCTGGTTGAATATACCTGGTTGAATAGACCTTGTTGAATTGACCTGGTTGAATTGACCTGGTTGAATAGACCTGGTTGAATTGAACTGGTTGAATAGACCTGGTTGAATTGACCTGGTTGAATTGACCTGGTTGAATTGACCTGGTTGAATTGACCTGGTTGAATAGACCTGGTTGAATTGAACTGGTTGAATAGACCTGGTTGAACAGAACTGGTTGAATAGACCTGGTTGAGTAGACCTGGTTGAATTGACCTGGTTGAATTGAACTGGTTGAATAGACCTGGTTGAATAGACCTGGTTGAGTAGGCCTGGTTGAATAGACCTGGTTGAGTAGACCTGGTTGAATTGACCTGGTTGAATTGACCTGGTTGAATTGACCTGGTTGAATTGAACTGGTTGAATTGAACTGGTTGAATTGAACTGGTTGAATTGACCTGGTTGAATTGAACTGGTTGAATTGACCTGGTTGAACAGAACTGGTTGAATTGACCTGGTTGAATTGACCTGGTTGAATTGAACTGGTTGAATTGACCTGGTTGAACAGAACTGGTTGAATTGACCTGGTTGAATTGAACTGGTTGAACAGAACTGGTTGAATAGACCTGTTGAATTGAACTGGTTGAATAGACCTGGTTGAATTGAACTGGTTGAATAGACCTGGTTGAATAGACCTGGTTGAATAGACCTGGTTGAATTGACCTGGTTGAATTGACCTGGTTGAATAGACCTGGTTGAATTGAACTGGTTGAATAGACCTGGTTGAATTGACCTGGTTGAATTGACCTGGTTGAATTGACCTGGTTGAATAGACCTGGTTGAATTGAACTGGTTGAATAGACCTGGTTGAACAGAACTGGTTGAATAGACCTGGTTGAGTAGACCTGGTTGAATTGACCTGGTTGAATTGAACTGGTTGAATAGACCTGGTTGAATTGTGAACTGGTTGAATAGACCTGGTTGAATAGACCTGGTTGAATAGACCTGGTTGAATTGACCTGGTTGAGTAGACCTGGTTGAATTGACCTGGTTGAATTGACCTGGTTGAATTGACCTGGTTGAATTGACCTGGTTGAATTGACCTGGTTGAATTGACCTGGTTGAATTGAACTGGTTGAATTGAACTGGTTGAATTGAACTGGTTGAATTGACCTGGTTGAACAGAACTGGTTGAATTGACCTGGTTGAATTGAACTGGTTGAATTGAACTGGTTGAATTGACCTGGTTGAACAGAACTGGTTGAATTGACCTGGTTGAATTGAACTGGTTGAACAGAACTGGTTGAATAGACCTGTTGAGTAGACCTGGTTGAGTAGACCTGGTTGAATTGACCTGGTTGAATAGACCTGGTTGAATAGACCTGGTTGAATTGACCTGGTTGAATTGACCTGGTTGAATTGACCTGGTTGAATTGAGGAACGGCTCCAATGTCAGAGCAGCGCCGGCGAGTTCTGAATGGAGTCTAAAAGAAAGAATCACTGATGGGAACTGCTCAGTGTTGGTCTGTGTACAGCGTGTACAGCGTGTACACAGCTGTGTACAGCGTGTCGTTGCATGGTCTAAGTCAGTAGAGGGTAGTTGTCTATCTGACATAATGTTTGGTAACTTTGGTGTTCATGTTTGTGCCAGATGCAGCGTCCTCCCCCGAGACGCCCCTTCCACTCGGCAAAACCCAGAAACCCACCAGTTTCCTGTTCCACAGTCCGTCCTGCAGCGCCAGGCACGCAGGTACTGAAACCACGCGCACCCTGCGAGCCCTGATCCATCGCGTACGTAAATACTCCGCGAGAACACCGACTCCGGTCTTTCTGACAGGATCGGCCTTTGACCTCGGAGACGTTGGCAGAAGTGAGTCTCGCATCAGCCTCTGCTCTCCAGAGAACCCGAGACCAGACATCACACAGCTGCGCAAGGTAATCGATACACGGCCGATTCAGCAGAACACGGAACCGTGAAGAAACGTAGAGATGCGTATGAATACTCTGCTGACGCGTAAATACTCTACTAACGCGTAAATACTCTACTCACACGTGAATACTCTGCTGACGCGTAAATACTCTACTCACGCGTGAATACTCTACTGACGCGTGAATACTCTGCTGACGCGTGAATACTCTGCTGACGCGTGAATACTCTGCTGACGCGTGAATACTCTGCTGAGGCGTGAATACTCTGCTGAGGCGTGAATACTCTACTCACACGTGAATACTCTGCTGACGCGTGAATGCTCTGCTGACGCGTGAATGCTCTGCTGACGCGTGAATGCTCTGCTGACGCGTGAATACTCTGCTGGCGCGTGAATGCTCTGCTGACGCGTGAATACTCTGCTGGCGCGTGAATACTCTGCTGGCGCGTGAATACTCTGCTGGCGCGTGAATACTCTGCTGGCGCGTGAATACTCTGCTGACGCGTGAATACTCTGCTGACGCGTGAATACTCTGCTGACGCGTGAATACTCTGCTGACGCGTGAATACTCTGCTGACGCGTGAATACTCTGCTGGCGCGTGAATACTCTGCTGACGCGTGAATACTCTGCTGACGCGTGAATACTCTGCTGACGCGTGAATACTCTGCTGGCGCGTGAATACTCTGCTGGCGCGTGAATACTCTGCTGGCGCGTGAATACTCTGCTGGCGCGTGAATACTCTGCTGGCGCGTGAATACTCTGCTGGCGCGTGAACACTCTGCTGACGCGTGAATACTCTGCTGAGGCGTGAATACTCTGCTGACGCGTGAATACTCTGCTGACGCGTGAATACTCTGCTGACGCGTGAATACTCTGCTGGCGCGTGAATACTCTGCTGACGCGTGAATACTCTGCTGGCGCGTGAATGCTCTGCTGACGCGTGAATACTCTGCAGAAGCAGCGAAGCGGCTGTAAAGTAGATGGATGGAAATCATGGCGCGTTTCTCTGTCCTCAGACTCTGGAGTCTCGTCTGGGGACCACCTTACCGGAGGATCTGGGTGAGGCCTTATCCAATGGCGCTGTCCTGTGCCAGCTGGCCAATCGGATTCGACCACGCTCCGTGTCAACCATCCACGTCCCCTCCCCAGCAGTCGTGAGTCTTTTCTTTCTTTGCAGAATGATCCATTTTCACGTCACTTATTTAATAACGATCAGCCTGTTGATCACCAGCAGGTGGCAGCTGTGTCCTGTGTGACACGCCCTCCTGCTGCGAGACGATTCATGATATTCTGAGTTCAACCAAGTTGAGAAACGTTTTTTCTAGAATCTAAATGTTTCTCTTTCATTATTTTTCAGCCAACATTGAGCGCAGCAAAGAGTCGACTCAATGTGGAGAACTTCATCGATGCTTGTCGCAGGCTGGGAGTCCCAGAGGTATGATGTCATCGTCTCCTGCCGTCCTGCTCACGCCGCGTCCTCCACTGTCGTCTGTCGGTTCAGCCAAAAGGTCGAGGTAGAAAACGACGAATCAACTGGACTTGCTCGCTGTATGAGGCTGGTAGTTTTCTTCTTGTACCTGCTGGTCGGGTCCCACTTTAAGGTCCCACTTTAAGGTCCCGCTTTAAGGTCCCGCTTTAAGGTCCCGCTTTAAGGTCCCGCTTTAAGGTCCCACTTTAAGGTCCCACTTTAAGGTCCCACTTTAAGGTCCCGCTTTAAGGTCCCGCTTTAAGGTCCCGCTTTAAGGTCCCGCTTTAAGGTCCCGCTTTAAGGTCCCGCTTTAAGGTCCCGCTTTAAGGTCCCACTTTAAGGTCCCACTTTAAGGTCCCACTTTAAGGTCCCGCTTTAAGGTCCCGCTTTAAGGTCCCACTTTAAGGTCTCATATGTAGCTGAGACGTCATCAAGGCACAAGAACTCAAAGTGGACCCGGATGAAGCCCTTGTCTCATACGAGGTCACTCTTCACCTGCATTACTGTTAGAGCCGTAAAAAGACCAAAGACCATCTCACCCAAGACCACGTTTACGCGCTGCTGGATCTCTGCCTGACCCCCCACCCCCCACCCCCCTACTTCGAGTACAGAGAAAACTACTGCAGGCAGAATCATGGTGGTGCCACGGGTTCACCGGTATCTCCGATAGAAGCCAACTTGTGCATGGAAGAGGTGGAAAGCAAGGCCCTGTCCTCTTTACAGGGACGACCCCCAGCGACTGGTTCGGGGACGTGGACGACCCCCAGCGCCTGGTTCGGGGACGTGGACGACCCCCAGCGCCTGGTTCGGGGACGTGGACGACCCCCAGCGACTGGTTCGGGGACGTGGACGACACTTGGGTAAAAACCAGGGCTCAAGAAGTGGGGGCCTTTACAGACCTCATCAACACGGTGGTTCCCTACATCAAGTTCACCCATGAAGATGTTCAGGACAACGTCCTGCCCGTCCTGGGCTGTGCTGGACACCTTGAAATGGGTGGGAATCTCAACATTGAAGTGCACAGAACCCCCCCCCCCCCCACACACACACACACACACACACACACACACACACACACACAACGACCAGGATCTTCTTTGTGATTCCCACCAACCAATGTTAGGGCTCATCAGAACCCTGAGCCACGGGCCCAAGACGTCCCCACAAGAGGAAGGGCAGAAGCACATCCGGGACGCTCTGAAGACACGTCGCTGTCCAACCTGGACATTTGTCAAGACCAATAAACTACTACTGTACTTTCTTCTTGTCCCGTAAGGGACCGCCACAGCAACCCAACGTTCTCCACTTCACCCTGTCCTTTGCATCGTCCTCCCCAACACCAGCCACTCTCATGTCCTCCCTCACTACGTCCATGTCTCTTCTCCTGGGTCGTCCTCTAGTCCTGTCCTTTACATCGTCCTCCCCAACACCAGCCACTCTCATGTCCTCCCTCACTACGTCCATGTCTCTTCTCCTGGGTCGTCCTCTAGTCCTGTCCTTTACATCGTCCTCCCCAACACCAGCCACTCTCATGTCCTCCCTCACTACGTCCATGTCTCTTCTCCTGGGTCGTCCTCTAGTCCTGTCCTTTGCATCGTCCTCCCCAACACCAGCCACTCTCATGTCCTCCTCACTACGTCCATGTCTCTTCTCCTGGGTCGTCCTCTAGTCCTGTCCTTTACATCGTCCTCCCCAACACCAGCCACTCTCATGTCCTCCCTCACTACGTCCATGTCTCTTCTCCTGGGTCGTCCTCTAGTCCTGTCCTTTACATCGTCCTCCCCAACACCAGCCACTCTCATGTCCTCCCTCACTACGTCCATGTCTCTTCTCCTGGGTCGTCCTCTAGTCCTGTCCTTTACATCGTCCTCCCCAACACCAGCCACTCTCATGTCCTCCCTCACTACGTCCATGTCTCTTCTCCTGGGTCGTCCTCTAGTCCTGTCCTTTACATCGTCCTCCCCAACACCAGCCACTCTCACGTCCTCCCTCACTACGTCCATGTCTCTTCTCCTGGGTCGTCCTCTAGTCCTGTCCTTTACATCGTCCTCCCCAACACCAGCCACTCTCATGTCCTCCCTCACTACGTCCATGTCTCTTCTCCTGGGTCGTCCTCTAGTCCTGTCCTTTACATCGTCCTCCCCAACACCAGCCACTCTCATGTCCTCCCTCACTACGTCCATGTCTCTTCTCCTGGGTCGTCCTCTAGTCCTGTCCTTTACATCGTCCTCCCCAACACCAGCCACTCTCACGTCCTCCCTCACTACGTCCATGTCTCTTCTCCTGGGTCGTCCTCTAGTCCTGTCCTTTACATCGTCCTCCCCAACACCAGCCACTCTCATGTCCTCCCTCACTACGTCCATGTCTCTTCTCCTGGGTCGTCCTCTAGTCCTGTCCTTTACATCGTCCTCCCCAACACCAGCCACTCTCATGTCCTCCCTCACTACGTCCATGTCTCTTCTCCTGGGTCGTCCTCTAGTCCTGTCCTTTGCATCGTCCTCCCCAACACCAGCCACTCTCATGTCCTCCCTCACTACGTCCATGTCTCTTCTCCTGGGTCGTCCTCTAGTCCTGTCCTTTACATCGTCCTCCCCAACACCAGCCACTCTCATGTCCTCCCTCACTACGTCCATGTCTCTTCTCCTGGGTCGTCCTCTAGTCCTGTCCTTTACATCGTCCTCCCCAACACCAGCCACTCATGTCCTCCCTCACTACGTCCATGTCTCTTCTCCTGGGTCGTCCTCTAGTCCTGTCCTTTACATCGTCCTCCCCAACACCAGCCACTCTCACGTCCTCCCTCACTACGTCCATGTCTCTTCTCCTGGGTCGTCCTCTAGTCCTGTCCTTTACATCGTCCTCCCCAACACCAGCCACTCTCATGTCCTCCCTCACTACGTCCATGTCTCTTCTCCTGGGTCGTCCTCTAGTCCTGTCCTTTACATCGTCCTCCCCAACACCAGCCACTCTCATGTCCTCCCTCACTACGTCCATGTCTCTTCTCCTGGGTCGTCCTCTAGTCCTGTCCTTTACATCGTCCTCCCCAACACCAGCCACTCTCATGTCCTCCCTCACTACGTTCATGTCTCTTCTCCTGGTCGTCCTCTAGTCCTGTTCCCTGGCAGCTCCATCCTCAGCATCCTTCTACCTGAGTATTTTCAGTGACCACGATTCCCCTACACTTCAAGCCCTGCAACACCCTGAGACAGATGCTGGTCCACCAGAAAGACAAAATGCCCTGAGACAAACAGAACACTGTAGTGTCTGCTGTCCAGTGACCTGGACATTGGGGAGACCAAACAACTTCTCCACAACGTTTGGCTCAACACAGGAGAGACAACTCCTCAGGACAAGACTCAGCAGTCCACCTGCACTTGAAAGACACAGGACACTCCGTTGAGGACAGTAATGTCCAGGTGTTATCCAGGCAAGACAGACTGTTTGAGAGGGGAGGTAAAGAAGATGTTGTTGTCAAACTGGAGAGACCGTCCCTGAACAGGATGTCCTGGTGCTTTCAGTCCTTTCTTTGTTTTCTGCTCCATCATGAGTATAAGTATCTGGACTCTGTACCCCTCATGTAGAACTTAAGAGTTGAAACGTTCTCTACCAGACATGAACAAGTCCAGTTGATTCGCTCCGCGTCGTTGCTCCAGGCATTCAGCCGCCGTTGAACTAGGACAGGCAGGGGACGCTTCCTACGCTCCAGGCATTCAGCCGCCGTTGAACTAGGACAGGCAGGGGACGCTTCCTACGCTCCAGGCATTCACCCACCATTGAACTAGGACAGGCAGGGGACGCTTCCTACGGTCCAGGCATTCACCCGCCGTTGAACTAGGACAGGCAGGGGACGCTTCCTACGCTCCAGGCATTCACCCGCCGTTGAACTAGGACAGGCAGGGGACGCTTCCTACGGTCCAGGCATTCACCCGCCGTTGAACTAGGACAGGCAGGGGACGCTTCCTACGCTCCAGGCATTCACCCGCCGTTGAACTAGGACAGGCAGGGGACGCTTCCTACGCTCCAGGCATTCACCCGCCGTTGAACTAGGACAGGCAGGGGATGCTTCCTACGCTCCAGGCATTCACCCGCCTTTGAACTAGGACAGGCAGGGGATGCTTCCTACGCTCCAGGCATTCAGCCGCCGTTGAACTAGGACAGGCAGGGGACGCTTCCTACGCTCCAGGCATTCACCCACCATTGAACTAGGACAGGCAGGGGACGCTTCCTACGGTCCAGGCATTCACCCGCCGTTGAACTAGGACAGGCAGGGGACGCTTCCTACGCTCCAGGCATTCACCCGCCGTTGAACTAGAACAGGCAGGGGACGCTTCCTACGGTCCAGGCATTCACCCGCCGTTGAACTAGGACAGGCAGGGGACGCTTCCTACGCTCCAGGCATTCAGCCGCCGTTGAACTAGGACAGGCAGGGGACGCTTCCTACGCTCCAGGCATTCACCCGCCGTTGAACTAGGACAGGCAGGGGACGCTTCCTACGCTCCAGGCATTCAGCCGCCATTGAACTAGGACAGGCAGGAGACGCTTGCTGCTGCTTGAAGCTCAGTTGCTGCATTATTCCTGCTAAGGTTGGACTGATAAAGGCTCCTCTGTCTAATCTTGACTTTCCTGTCTCCATTGTCTGCCCTCCTGCCTGTGTCCTGTCCAGACCAGCCTGTGTGCATCCTCTGACGTGCTCCTCTCTAAGCTGCCTGCTGTGCTGTGCTGTGTGATGGCCCTGATGGTCGTGGAGGGGCGGGACACGAAGGAGGAACCGTTACCTCACCGCTCCTCACACTTGTCCTCGTCATTGTCCTCGCTGCTGTCCACAGATTTCCTTCTCTTCTACTGCACAGCCATGGTCCTGCTGTGTGTCCTCTACTGCTACCTGCTACCCTAGAGGAGCAGCGGTACGGCCTCTACCCCTGCCCCCCCACCCGGGGGGGGCAGCGGCTGTGACAACACAATGTCCTGTTCTGCTGCATATCAGCTCGGTATGAGCCGGACTCAGTGTGCTGAGGACGTGGTGTGAATCTCGCCCTGCCCAGTGGGGGGGGGGGGGGGGGGGCGCTGTAAAGGTTTCTGCCCCCGTGGGCAGACCACTGTTACTGACAGGAGTGTGACCTGTGAATGTGATGTTTGTATTCTTGGGACGGGTGGAGGTAAGACAAATGTAGAATGTGATTCAGTGCCTTTAGCTGAGCACCAGGGGGCGGCGTTGCCGCGTCCGTCCTCCATGCATGGCCCCGACCCCCCCCAAGAGACGGCGTGTCTCCATGACAACCTCCTTCATGTTTGTAGAAATGTAAACAAGTTATTAAATTATTGCTTTTGTATTTATTTTGGACTGCTGTTTGCGAGGAGAACCCGGGGGGGGGGGGGGGGGGGGGGCTTCATGGGTCCCGATCGACGTGTTTGCTTTAAAGTAATAATAAGAGGTTACCTGTTTGCTACGGTTTGACCAGTGTCACACGGCCTCTGCTGTTTCTACCACACCTGGCCCCCCCGCTCCGCCACATCTGGCCCCCCGCCCCGTCACATCTGGGCCCCCGCTCTTAGCTCTGCATCTTAAATCATATTGCATTGAGCTGGGAGGCTCACTTTTTTTAAGCCCTTAAAATCGACATCATTTCTCCTGCCGTTATTTAAATAACAGGAAAACTTTAAACCAAATTCAAAAGAAGAAACTAAAAATGGAGACTTGATTCAAAACATGTCCTTTCAGTACTTTTTTTCTTTTTTTAAGTTGACCAGATATGCAAACTGTCTAAACCTCTGGAGGGTGGAGTCCCCCCCCCCCCCCCATTATAATGCCATTCAGATGCTACGTAAACACATTTCAGCCGATAAAAAAAACAAGTAAAATATTTCAAAAGAATCTTCAGTAATAATCTTTGTTTCAAGTATTTGAGTTATTTGTGCATCATTTCATAAGTTTATATTGATTATGAGTTTGACCGTTTGAAAAGTCTCCTGTTTGACAGATTTTACCGTTTGTTCATCCCGTTATTGATCCAGTTATTGATCCCGTTATTGATCCAGTTATTGATCCAGTTATTGATCCCGTTATTGATCCAGTTATTGATCCCGTTATTGACCCCGTTATTGATCCAGTTATTGATCCCGTTATTGATCCCGTTATTGATCCAGTTATTGGTCCCGTTATTGATCCCGTTTCTGCCGCTTCGTCTGTTCTCTCAGCTGAAGCGGACAGACGACAGACTCTCGTTCATTCTCTGACGTTTTTCTTTCTTGAACGTTCTTTTTTGCCGCTTGAGGAGTCATTAAACTGAATTCTGACTGTCCGGCTGCTTCTGTTGTGTGAATGAATCCGCTGCGTCCCAGGACAGGTGTCGCGTTACCGCGTTACAGTGTTGCCGCGTTACCGCGTTACAGCGTTACAGCGTTACAGTGTTGCCGCGTTACCGCGTTACAGCGTTACAGCGTTACCGCGTTACAGCGTTACAGTGTTGCCGCGTTACAGCGTTACCACGGCAGTGAGTCGAGTCCGATTTTGCCGTTCCTGCTGCCAGATCAACCTGCAGACGACCGGAATCAATGATTAAGTTATTTTGACAGACACAATTTCACCAAATATACCAGATATTGATTAGTTCTTCAGCTAGCTTCAGGGACTAGCATTAGCGCGTTTAGCTGACGTCACAGACATGCGCAGTAAGGACGGCTTGTACCGGAACATCGGAGTAAGTGTTTTCAGGAACCCTGATCGGATCATCAATCGGTACCTGCATGGATTCTGCACCCCTGCTCTTCAAAGAGAACCACAACGATTACCTCTGTGTAGGAACAGCTTCAGAACAGCTTCAGAACCACTGGAGAACAGCTGCAGAACCGCTTCTCAAAAAACCAACATTGGATCCTGATGTCTCGGCTAACTATCGGCCGATTTCAAACCTTCCATTCCTGTCAAAGCTTCTAGAGAAAGCAGTTTCCAGTCAGCTGTGTGAATTCTTACAAGACAATCAGTTATTTGAGGTTTTCCAGTCGTGTTTCAGAGCTCATCATAGCACAGAGACAGCATTAGTTAAAGTCACCAATGACCTTTAATAGCGTCTGATAATGGACTTGTCTCCGTGCTTATTTTATTAGATCTCAGTGCAGCCTTTGACACAATAGATCATCAGATTCTGTTACAGAGGCTGGAACAATCTGTTGGTGTTAGAGGATCTGCATTGAACTGGTTTAGATCATATTTATCTGATAGATTTCAGTTTGTACGTGTTCATGATGAATCTTCTACGTACACTGAAGTTAAATATGGAGTTCCACAGGGTTCAGTGCTTGGACCTATTCTGTTCACGCTGTATATGCTTCCCTTAGGTAACATTATTAAGAAACACAGCATAAATCTCCACTGCTATGCAGACGATACTCAATTATACCTGTCAGTTCGGCCAGACAAAGTCGATCCGTTGGTTAGACTTCAGACGTGCCTTAAGGACATTAACTCCTGGATGACCGAGAACTTCCGGTTATTAAATCTAAATAAAACTGAGGTTCTGGTTCTTGGGCCAAAGCATCTCAGAAATGTTTGTTCTAGTGTTGGAGTTGAACTAGATGGCGTCTCAGTGTCCACCAGCACCACTGCCAAGAATCTGGGGGTAATCTTTGATCAGGACCTGTCCTTTCAGTCCCAGATTAAGCATATTTCAAGGACTGCGTTCTTTCACCTTCGGAATATTTCAAAGGTCAGGCACCTACTAACCCGAAAAGATGCAGAACAAATAGTCCATGCTTTGGTGACTTCCAGACTGGACTACTGCAACTCCTTACTGTCCGGCTGCCCAAAAAGGTCTATTAAACATCTCCAGCTGATCCAGAACGCAGCAGCTCGTGTTCTAACAGGAACCAGACTGAGAGAACACATTTCCCCTGTTCTGGCGTCTCTGCATTGGCTTCCTGTTAGAGAACGGATTGAATATAAAATCCTTCTACTTACTTTTAAAGCCCTCACTGGCCAGGCCCCTCCTTACCTTACAGAGATGATTATCCCGTATTGCCCCACTAGAACCCTGCCGTCCCAAAATGCTGGCCTGCTCGTGGTTCCAAACATGTCCAAGAGCAGACAGGGGGGCGGAGCTTCCAGTTATCAAGCTCCTTTATTGTGGAATCAGCTCCCTGATTGGTTCGTGAGACAGACACCATCTCTATGTTCAAGAGTAGATTAAAGACTTTCCTTTTTAACAAAGCTTATAACTAATCGATGCAGTAATCAATATAATCAATATGCTGTCATTAGGCAGCATTGGTGGCTTAACATCATGACACACTGAGCTCCTCCCTCTTTATCTGGTTATTCATGTTATAAATATATGTGTGCAATATGTCTCTATTCCCCGTAGTCTTTGTCCCTCTCTCTCTTTCAGGTCCTTCTGTCCGTGGTGCTGCAGAACCTGGACCTGTGTCCCTCAGCGCTGATGTCCACGTCGCTAGCATTAGCATTTATAGCTTTATATCGCTAGCATTAGCATCTTATTTTTGTCTGCTCCTGCTCTGTCTTGCTATCACTTCCTATCCATCTCCTTGTTTTTGACTCGTCTCCGACCTGCCATCCTCTCTCTCTCTCTCTCTCTCTCTCTCTCTCTCTCTCTCTACCCAGCCGGCCAGACAGATGGCCGTCCACCATGAGCCTAGGTTCTGTCCAAGGTTTCTGCCCGTTAAAGGGAAGTTTTTCCTTGCCTCCGTTGCTCTTGTGGGTCAAGTTGGGTTCTGTGTTTCCCTGCAGGTCTTTCCCTGCTAATCCTGTAAAGTGCCTTGAGATGACTTTATGTTGTGATCTGGCGCTACATAAATAAAACTGAATTGAATTGAATTGAACTGCAGAACTGCTTCAGAACCGCTTCAGAACAGCTTCAGAACAGCTGCAGAACAGCTGAAGAACAGCTTCAGAACCGCTGCAGAACCGCTTCAGAACAGCTTCAGAACAGCTACAGAACCGCTTCAGAACAGCTGCAGAACCGCTGCGGAACAGCTTCAGAACTGCTGCGGAACCGCTGCAGAACCGCTGCAGAACCCTTTGACTCGGTCTCTGAACCAACATGAAGAGCCTGAAGAACCGTAAAACGTCGCAGACAGTTAGAAGCAGAACGTTTGTACGGGCTTTAAGGTTCTACCGGTTCTGCACTGAGACTGGAGACGGGGCGTCTTCGTCTCGCTTGGTCCCAGATGGGTTCCTCAGAGCTGCAGTAACGTTTCCACTGGTTCTTTTCAGGATTCATTGTGTCCCCCCAAGCTCATCTTGGAGGACGGGGGACAGAGGCAGCTGGCTCAGACCGTCCAGGTGTTGGTCCACCTTGAAGACAGTTGCTCGCTGGTTCTGAAGGAGGAGACGTCTGGGCCGACTCAGAACGCTGCATGAACGGAACCACACAAATAAACGGCTGGAGAAGAGAAGTGTGTGAGAGTGTTGTCATGGTTACCAGAACATCAGCAGGAACGACCCAATAGTGACCCGAGAACGGGGAGGGGGGGGGGGGGGCAGGAAGGGGATCCAGTCCAAACCAGTCCTGTACAGCGCCACCGAGTGGTCAAAATATTATTTACGGGGGTTAAAATATCACAAATAAAAAAAGTCTTTAAAAACCCAAAACCCATCCTTGAGTGAGATCTACCCGTCCAGCAGGGGGGGGCGTCTGCACATTCACACTGCTGATAAAGGCCCCCTGCTGAAGCGTATGATAATTGGGGGGGGGGGGGGGTCGTCCCAGCCCGAGCCTGAATAAAATCCCTGAAATGATTGTTCGTAAAACATTTATTGTCCATTCCATAAGTACATCTGAAGTACACCATTCCATAAGTACATCTAAAGTACACCATTCCATATGTACATCTAAAGTACACCATTCCATAAGTACATCTGAAGTACACCACTCCATAAGTACATCTGAAGTACGCCGTTCCATAAGTACATCTAAAGTACACCATTCCATAAGTACATCTAAAGTACACCATTCCATAACTACATCTGAAGTACGCCGTTCCATAAGTACATCTGAAGTACACCGTTCCATAAGTACATCTAAAGTACACCATTCTATAAGTACATCTGAAGTACACCATTCCATAAGTACATCTAAAGTACACCATTCCATAAGTACATCTGAAGTACGCCGTTCCATAAGTACATCTAAAGTACACCATTCCATAAGTACATCTAAAGTACACCATTCCATAAGTACATCTGAAGTACGCCGTTCCATAAGTACATCTAAAGTACACCATTCCATAAGTACATCTAAAGTACACCATTCCATAAGTACATCTAAAGTACGCCGTTCCATAAGTACATCTGAAGTACACCATTCCATAAGTACATCTAAAGTACACCATTCCATAAGTACATCTGAAGTACGCCGTTCCATAAGTACATCTAAAGTACACCATTCCATAAGTACATTTGAAGTACGCCGTTCCATAAGTATATCTGAAGTACACCATTCCATAAGTACATCTGAAGTACACCACTCCATAAGTACATCTGAAGTACGCCATTCCATAAGTACATCTAAAGTACACCATTCCATAAGTACATCTAAAGTACACCATTCCATAAGTACATCTGAAGTACGCCGTTCCATAAGTACATCTGAAGTACACCATTCCATAAGTACATCTGAAGTACACCATTCCATAAGTACATCTAAAGTACACCATTCCATAAGTACATCTGAAGTACGCCGTTCCATAAGTACATCTAAAGTACACCATTCCATAAGTACATCTGAAGTACACCATTCCATAAGTACATCTAAAGTACACCATTCCATAAGTACATCTGAAGTACACCACTCCATAAGTACATCTGAAGTACGCCGTTCCATAAGTACATCTAAAGTACACCATTCCATAAGTACATCTAAAGTACACCATTCCATAAGTACATCTGAAGTACGCCGTTCCATAAGTACATCTGAAGTACACCATTCCATAAGTACATCTAAAATACACCATTCCATAAGTACATCTGAAGTACGCCGTTCCATAAGTACATCTAAAGTACACCATTCCATAAGTACATTTGAAGTACACCGTTCCATAAGTACATCTGAAGTACGCCGTTCCATAAGTACATCTGAAGTACACCATTCCATAAGTAAATCTAAAGTACACCATTCCATAAGTACATCTGAAGTACGCCGTTCCATAAGTACATCTAAAGTACACCATTCCATAAGTACATCTGAAGTACACCATTCCATAAGTACATCTAAAGTACACCATTCCATAAGTACATCTGAAGTACACCATTCCATAAGTAATCTGAAGTACACCACTCCATAAGTACATCTGAAGTACGCCGTTCCATAAGTACATCTAAAGTACACCATTCCATAAGTACATCTAAAGTACACCATTCCATAAGTACATCTGAAGTACGCCGTTCCATAAGTACATCTGAAGTACACCATTCCATAAGTACATCTGAAGTACACCATTCCATAAGTACATCTGAAGTACACCACTCCATAAGTACATCTGAAGTACGCCGTTCCATAAGTACATCTAAAGTACACCATTCCATAAGTACATCTAAAGTACACCATTCCATAAGTACATCTGAAGTACGCCGTTCCATAAGTACATCTGAAGTACACCATTCCATAAGTACATCTGAAGTACACCATTCCATAAGTACATCTAAAGTACACCATTCCATAAGTACATCTGAAGTACGCCGTTCCATAAGTACATCTAAAGTACACCATTCCATAAGTACATCTGAAGTACACCATTCCATAAGTACATCTAAAGTACACCATTCCATAAGTACATCTGAAGTACACCATTCCATAAGTACATCTGAAGTACACCACTCCATAAGTACATCTGAAGTACGCCGTTCCATAAGTACATCTAAAGTACACCATTCCATAAGTACATCTAAAGTACACCATTCCATAAGTACATCTGAAGTACGCCGTTCCATAAGTACATCTGAAGTACACCATTCCATAAGTACATCTGAAGTACACCATTCCATAAGTACATCTAAAGTACACCATTCCATAAGTACATCTGAAGTACGCCGTTCCATAAGTACATCTAAAGTACACCATTCCATAAGTACATTTGAAGTACGCCGTTCCATAAGTACATCTGAAGTACACCATTCCATAAGTACATCTAAAGTACACCATTCCATAAGTACATCTAAAGTACGCCGTTCCATAAGTACATCTAAAGTACGCCGTTCCATAAGTACATCTGAAGTACAAATATATTGTGAATGTCACTGGCAGCTTCTCTTCAAATTAACAGAAGAGAATATAAATGTTTGACATCAAACATCACATATAAAAAGAAATAATAATAATAAATAATATACTTGGAACCTAAACTATGAAATAAACCCTCCCTGCCCCGGTGGAGGGGTTTGCGTGTCCCAGTGATCCCAGGAGCTCAGTTGTGGGGGCTTTCTGCCCCCGGTAGGGTCACCCATGACAAACAGGTCCTCGGCTCAGAGACCCCTCATGATGAGTACAATAATTGGTCCTGGGCTTCCCTCGCCCGGACGCGGGTCACCGGGCCCCCCTCCTGGAGGGGTGGGGGTGGGGCACGATGGCGAGCGCCTGGTGGCCGGGCCTTCACCCATGGGGCCCGGTCGGGCATAGGAAGAGGTACCGACGGTAACGTGGGTCCTCCTTCCCGTGGGCTCACCACCCATAGGAGGGACCAGAGTATCCACCCTTGTTGGAGTCCTTGGGGGGGTACTGGAGAGTGCTCCTTCTGTCCTTCTGTCCAGGAGACCCGGTGCAGCTGCAGGACGAGTGTCTGACCTGCACCTCAGGCTGATCCTGGTGCAGCTATCCTCCCTTTCTTTTGTGCTTAGTTCTCTGAAAACATTCATTGATTGTGGACTTCAACAAAGTAACGATTGAGAAACTGTCATTTCAGTCAGATTATTTAAGATGTTTCCATTTATTTTAAGTTCCATCAATTCCTTTACTTTATTGTGGTTTCCTGTTAAATATTTCAAATGTTTCCAGACAATTTTACTGTTACTTCTTGCTTTTTCGATTATAGAAATAATCTGCCTTTGCTTGTCTAATTTTATTGATCCCTCAGCGTAACAAAAAGGTGCCCGTCGTGGCTAAATTTAGTTCTGAGTGACTTTTTTAAGGCAGCATTTATCCAAGGGATGTTATTCTTCCTATTTCTATGCCTCCATTTCCATATACAGTGGTACCTCAGCTTACGAATGTCTCTACATCCGAAAGTTTCAGGTTACAAAGTATCTGAATGGGAAAATATTGGCTCTCGTTACGAAGGCGTTTCAGGATACGAAGTCAAAAATAGCTGCTCGTAGCTGCTCTGCCATTGGCTATCGCCTAAAATCTGCCTGGCAACCCGTTGCGTATGCGTGTATCCCAGCACGCTATTCGTGTCCCCCTCGTGTCCCCCGGAAAAAGTGTTGACAAGTCGGGCTATTGCTCATTATGATGACGTCTGCCTCGCACATTTCCGACGGATTGTCAAAAGCCGGCAAAAGCAGACGTCATTGGATCAGTTTTTCAAGAAACGCGAGGCAGAAAACACCGCAAAGGACCAGTAAACAAAGAGGACAAAAAGTAACAGCTAACAGGTAGATTAATATTTTAAAAAAATATCATAATGTAGCGTCCGTCGGACGCTGGAATAAGCACACGACGGGTAACTCTCCCTAACTCCCGCAGCTCTCCCGTTCTCCTCCTCCTCCTCGCGGCACCCACACACACACACCGCCCCTCCTCCCTGGATGCCTTTGCGGACTCTCTGCAGCGTAGGAATAATGAACACTCCTAAAACATGAACCGTTACAATACTTTTGCGGGGCTTGGAACGGATTAGTGCATTTACATTCAAAATGCGTCTCTACTTACGAAGTTTTCACGTTACGAAGCTACTCCCAGAACGGATTAAATTCGTAAGTAGAGGTACCACTGTACGTCTTTTAATAGTGTTCTCTACGTTTTTGGAGAACGCATTGCTGTCTTGTTCAAGGGATATCCCCCGCAAAATGTCCTCCCGTTCCACTGGCATCGTCTTCCTCTCTAGGATTGTTTTAAACAACCCCGTTAAATTACTTTATTGATTATTCTAATAGCTTTTTTTTGACGAACATATAGATGTTTTCCTGCGGTCCCCATATCTCTGCACAATATGACAGGTATAGGGCACAACTGACAGATAATATAATGTACAGTGGTACTTCTACTTACGAATGTCCCTACATCCGAAATTTTCAGGTTACGAAGTTTCTGAATGGGAAAATATTGCCTCTCGTTACGGAGGCGTTTCAGGCTACGAAGTCAAAAATAGCTGCTCGTAGCTGCTCTGCCATTGGCTATCGCCTAAAATCTGCCTGGCAACCCGTTGCGTATGCGTGTATCCCAGCACGCTATTCGTGTCCCCCTCGTGTCACCCGGAAAAAGTGTTGACAAGTCGGGCTATTGCTCATTATGATGACGTCTGCCTCGCACATTTCCGACGGATTGTCAAAAGCCGGCAAAAGCAGACGTCATCGGATCAGTTTTTCAAGAAACGCGAGGCAGAAAACACCGCAAAGGACCAGTAAACAAAGAGGACAAAAAGTAACAGCTAACAGGTAGATTAATATTTAAAACAAATATCATAATGTAGCGTCCGTCGGACGCTGGAATAAGCACACGACGGGTAACTCTCTGTGTGTGTGGGTGCCGCGAGGAGGAGGAGGAGAACGGGAGAGCTGCGGGAGCTACGCAGCTCTCCCGTTCTCCTCCTCCTCCTCGCGGCACCCACACACACACACCGCCCCTCCTCCCTGGATGCCTTTGCGGACTCTCTGCAGCGTAGGAATAATGAACACTCCTAAAACATGAACCGTTACAATACTTTTGCGGGGCTTGGAACGGATTAGTGCATTTACATTCAAAATGCGTCTCTACTTACGAAGTTTTCACGTTACGAAGCTAGTCCCGGAACGGATTAAATTCGTAAGCTGAGGTACCACTGTATAATATACAACATGTGGTTTACCTCTGTTATTAATATTCACATGTTTTTAACAGATAATCATGATCGATTGTATCAAGTGCCTTGATCAGGTCCACAAACACGCCCACTGTAATCAAATTATGGTCAACGGCTTTTGCAAAATGTTCTACATATTCCATTACTGCCAATACATAGTTCCCACAGGTCACGTGACCCCGGAGACGCCGTTAGACGCCATCTTGATAGGCAAGCTGCTTCGTTTGCTCGCTTTGTTTACTATATTTCACTCGCAAATGTCTAAAATGTTATTATATTTCCAGCGTCAACATGAACAGACAAAGTGAATCGGGCTGTAAAGAGACTCTATCAACACAAGATAGAGAGAGAGAGTGTTTACCACGACCTCGTATCGGTGAGCAGGAAGTCGCTGGAGGGTTGGGTTGGTGACGTTTGCTCACCTGCAATCACTGCCAGAGTACTGGAGCGGTACTTACGCACAAAGGGCAGAGTAACTCCGCCCACCTGCCTGTTGATCTTCACTTCTCCATGTCTGCTGCTAATGATGGGCAAAAGGGGCGTGTCCACACGGTGCCCCAAGTTCCAGAGACACCCAAACCAGGTGACCGTGGGCGTGGTTCACCCCAAACTTGCCCATCACTTCTTCATCTCCTCCAGATCCAGGAACTCCTTCTGATTGGTGCCACCATGAAGTGGTTCCACTGAACTGCATCAGAACTTCAGTCAGACCTCCAAAACCCGGAAGTTGAAACATCAATCTACATGATTTATTCATTCATTTATTCATTCATTCATTCATTTTCCAACCGATTCCAACATTTCTTTCTTTGAGTTCTCAGAAAAGCGCTGTATAAATAAATAAAATGTATTATTATTCCATTATCTGGTCACGGGCGAAGCTGGAGCCAATCTCAGGGGCGGGGCTACACCCTGGACAAGCCGCCAGTTCATCACAGGGCAGTAGAGTCACCAATCAGCTAAGCTGAATGTTTTTGGTGGTGGGAGGGGCTCGGAGAACCCGGAGAGAACCCACGCAGACACGGGGAGAACCTGTAGAGCAGCGGTCCCCAACTGGGGGGGGTATACCGGTAATTAAATTTAAAAAGAGGAATATAATCTTACCAATAAACTTTATATTATGCACTTGCAATAACTATTAAATAAATAAATAATAGTTACACAATATCTACTCACCATAAATTGTGGTTCCAATAATTACTTCTGTCCTTCATGGTTTTTTGTTTCATAAACTCCACATTCTTGTCTTTCAATCCGGGTTCTTGTTTTTTAATCCGGATTCTGGTCTCAATGTGCCGAAGCAGGTTTGAACCCTCCATTGCTCGTTAACGGAGCGAATCAGCTGTTAATACCCGAGTTTTAAGTCTTAGTCCTGGTTTCTCTTCTTGGAGGTTGTCGGCACCTCTTCTTCATCCTCTTCTTCATCCTCTTCTTCCTCCTCTTCTTCATCCTCTTCTTCCTCCTCTTCTTCCTCCTCAGTAGGACTTTTTTCCTCGGCAAAGAAGCTCTCCAAAGACTTTTGTTTCTTTTTATTAATTTTCGCGAGTTCACGGCTGTTTTTTTAGCAACGTATCAAGACGTGATTGTTACGTTGGAGAAAATCCGGTCGTTTTTCAAAATAAAACACCTTTTAGACGCTAATAATCGATACAACGGAAATTGTATACATTAGCTGTTCTTTCTTTGCGGCCCGGTAACAAATGCCTCACGGACCGGTACCGGGCCGCGGCCCGGTGGTTGGGGACCCCTGCTGTAGAGAACCCACGCAGAAAGGCCACTAGTCGGATTCGAATTCTCTTCTTCTTGCCGCGCTGACCTGACACAAAAGCTTCGGAGGACGGCCATCATTGTTCGCTGCTGTTCAGGAAGCACATACCATAACCGCACAACGGTGTTTCCATCCTCCTCCAGCCGCGTACACAGAAGTCACCTTTGTTCAGTTGCTTAGCGACAGCTGGTAATAGAGAGACAGGACACTGCGGCCATCCGCTGTAACGCTCTAACGTTTAATCAAAAGCAGCAGTTTACAGGAGTTCATGTATGTTTTGAAGGCTTCGGTGGCGATGACTGCGCTACCTGACGTTGATTTTTGGCAGCAGTTGTGTCTTCCTCCATGTTGTCCCACTTATTTGATGGACGATTGTGTCACACGAATCTCAAGCTGATGGATCACTCTGACTTCGGATCCATCACTGTCTACGTGAAAAATCATACGTGAGCAAAGAGTTGCGAGTCATACTCTCACCTCTGACTTTAAACGAACTCAAATATACATCCAACAGGCTAAGGCCAGCGTCTCCGTCCTCTCAGCGTGTCCTTCCTATCATTGGGTCGTCTTCGCCGGTGAGGAGCTGCTGTTAACCCTCTTCACATTCAGCTCTGCAGCAATCTTCCTTGCCTTCTGGTAAAACCAGAGCGAGAGCTCCCGGTCCGTCAGGTGGTTGTGGTAGATGGTGGCGAGGCGGGTGCACAGACGCAGCTGAGACTTCTTGTTGCCCAGATCCATGGCGGCAGCCAGAGCCAGATGGTAGTATCCTGCAGCATCAAATGGATCCTGGAAACATGGCATACATGCAAATACGAATTATGCAAAGAGCTAACCCAGAAGCCAAGCGAGGCCATGGTGGCATTGACTGGATTTCAATTCTTCATCAAAACCAGAATCAGAATACTTTAATAATACATTAGTGGAGCAACAAAGCTCCACTCAACAAAGAAACAAAGAAGATGCTTCTCCTACAGTATATATATATATGTACTCTATATACTCTTACATACTTTCTTCCAGACACCATTGACCTTCCCCTGTCCAAACAGCAAACTCCCCCCGCATTCAGGTCTGTACGGTTCGGACCACATCCAGACTCACTATGAGAAGCTAGGTGCTAAAAAGGACACTTTCTCTTTCACACCTGTAAATACCGTTGATGTGCTAAAACAACTAATTACCCTTCAACCTAACAAGGCCACAGGCCTCGACCACATACCCACCCGGTTCCTCAGAGACGCAGCGGTCTGACTGCTGAATTGAGCGTGAGCGTTGAAGCCCCCCCCAGAAGAACATTTAACAGTTCCAGTACCCCTCCTAGGGACTCCAAGAAGGCTGAATACTCTGCACTGCCTGTTTGCTCGTAGGCCGAAACAGCAGTGAGACAACTTTCCCAGACCCGAAGGTGCAGGGAACCGACCTTCTCGTTCACTGGAGTAAACTCCAACACATGGCAGTTAAGGTGATGTCGACACCAGCCCGTCGCCTCTCACCGTGGGCAACGCCAGAGCACTACAGAGTCCAGCCCATTTCGAGGGATTGGGTTCCAGAGCCCACACTGTAGGTGGAGGTGAGCCCAACTATATCTAGACGATAGCTCTCAACCTCCCTCACAAGCGCCGGCTCCTTCCCCTCCAGCGAGAAGATATTCCATGTCCCAAGAGCTAGTCTCTGTGCCTGGGATTGGGTTGTCCACCCCCTTGCCGACAATTGGCACCCACTCCACATTGTACCCATCCCCTACAGTTCCCTCGGTTGGCGGTGAGTCCACCGGGGGGGGTCAATCGAGACCATTGTGAATAAATATTATGATTTATAATGGCGACAGGAATGAATTAAGTTTTCTGCATTTGCATTTATCATCACATTTTCAGTGATCCAAAAGCCACCGTCTCATGTCTGCCATTAAACCCCTTACCTTCAGGTCGTAGAATATGATGTCCCCCAGAGTCTGGTACACTCTCACATAGTACAGCGTCTCCTCATCAAACAGAAGAGGCGTCGGACAGAGTGACAGGGTCTTCAAGTAATAGTGTTCAGCCAGCTCGTACTGGTCCAGGCAATGGTACAAAGAAGCCAGTCGGTGGTAAGCCACTCGCTCATTCAGACGCTCACCTGATTGAACAAGGGATGACACGGTCATTCGGATTTAGCACAACTTACACCACATCGATAAGAAGTACGCACACCACCAAAACCTCCAGCGTCTTTCTTGAGTATTGTACCGTTCTTGATTTTAGGAACCTTTCTTCCGCATATTTCGGCAAGTAGTTAGTGCTTGATTAATGCTAAGTTGACTAAGTTTAACTAAATTTAACCACTCAGGTTTTTTTTAGTAGCACAAG
Source organism: Brachionichthys hirsutus (assembly GCF_040956055.1). Classification (NCBI taxonomy): domain Eukaryota; kingdom Metazoa; phylum Chordata; class Actinopteri; order Lophiiformes; family Brachionichthyidae; genus Brachionichthys; species Brachionichthys hirsutus. The sequence goes on along the minus strand of NC_090919.1, from coordinate 7,335,669 downwards.
TTACATTTTTAGTTCTACTATGGCCAACACTGGAGACATTAGCTAAATCATCATCCTTTTTCATTTCCCGAGCAACAATGCTGATGTTGAGTTTAGGTAGATGTCCTCTACACTTTACAAGGTCATAGGCAAAATGAACAATTTGGGGTAAAGTGGTGGTAAAATGGCTGCAGCATCACCTGCTGGAGAATGGGGACAGTTGCATTCCTTTTGACTCCCAGGACCTCTTTAGTCGTTTTCCCACCTGACCAAGCGGACTCGGTTCTATTGGGGAGCTGAAAGTCTCAACATCGTTGCATTTATCGCTTGTTTCGGTTCTGCTTTCACATTGTGATTTCTAAACTTTCGGAGCAGTGTCACATGGTTAAAAGGGGCGCTCGTCAAGAAAAATTAGGAGGTGAAGTCCCTCCCTCCCCCATGTTTGCGAGCACTGTTTGCGTCATATAAGGGGGCGGACCAAACTGTTAGCATCATACAGGGGGGGCGGACCAAACTGTTAGCATCATACAAGGGGGCGGACCAAAAAAATTGTAGTTTAAGGATTACATTTTTTTTTTTTTTCAGGCAAACTGCTGTACTTCATATCTTTTCTGTTGCAGACTAAAATACAATGGTAATAAAGTTATTCTTTGTTGTAAGTTGATCTCTATTTCTTTCTTTTTATGTTAATAAGGATACAAGAGTGTTTTTTTTTCCTCCTAGGGGGGGCGTAACAGAAAATAATTGAGAAGCACTGGGCTAGTGGAAGGGTACAAGTCCCTATTGCCCCTGTGACCATAGCAACAGGAACTTGTGAACTGCGTACCTAGCGTGACGCTGACGTCCAGCGTAATCTGAGCAAACTCCACAGCCTCTGCGTACATCTTGAGACTGAGCATCAGCTCAGTCAGCTTATTACACAACCTCAGCCTGGTGTGAACACTGCTGCTTCTCCCCGCTATTGGCAGAGCACGGTCCTGCAGGATGGGACACAGAGACACGCAGGACATTATGGTGGGCTTAAATCCTCTTAGTTCAGGCCAGAATCTCTGAAATGAAGAAACATAAAGCTTTATTGATGGCTACACAGGTAGCAAGAAATGATAGTAGACAGTGGTAGACTGAGATCAGCAACAAGAGGTGTTTTTAAATACCCGGTAGAAAGTGATGGCCTTGTGTTGTTCCTGGCAGCTGTTGAAGAAAATGTCTCCTGCAGCTTCCAGCAGCTTCAGGATGAACACCGTGTCTCCTGTAGCAAGCGCGACATCTTGTGCTACCTGGAGGACAATAACTTTCATTCTAAAATGTTTCATTCTGGAATATATGGGAACTGGCGAACTGGGTTGCTGCTGAGGTCAAAAAGGGCACCAGTGTGTGATGTCATATGCTCACCACTCCAGCTCACTCTAGAGTCAGTGGATTAGTGTCTACAGTTACTACAGGACACTTGGGTTAGTCACCGGGTCCAGTCCCAGCCCAGATGAAATACAATACGGACTGTGGACTAGTGAGGGGCATGTCTACCTCCAGGGCACTGCCGAGGTGTCCTTGAGCAAGGCACTGACCCCCCCGCCCCCTCAACTGCTCTGGGCACACCGATCATGCTAGCACCCCTCACCCTATGCCGTCTCCGCATGCCGTGAGGCCCATATTTATATATATGTGTGTGTATATATAGATATATACATACACACACAGTGTGTATGGCCTAAAGTAAACAGAAATCATGATCATATTTATGATAAAAATTAATGTCATTTTAAATGTATTTTCCATATATATATATATTTAAGTGTGTGCTGATTAGCTTCAGGAATCAGTAGATAGATAGAATAAAACAACAATATTCACCATGATACATGTGACGATGATTTAGTTGTGTGATAAACTAATTTACTGTTAATTAATACTATTATTATTGCTTCAGATGGTACCTTCCCAAATCTTGCCTGCCTCAAGAGTACTGTATTTTCACACATTTCTTACATAGAATGGCTGGTCCTGCGACTTATTTATATTGTACTGTTATATTGATATATCCTCCTGAGATCCAGCCCGCCAGTTAGCATGTCCTCTGTAATAGACAAATGTCCACTACAGAGGACATGCTAACTGGCTGGGTCTCAGGAGGATATTGTATATAATGTGTACATTAAACCCCCAGCTATTCGCAGTTCCAACTCAAGTATCCGTGAAAAAGCTTTCATCATTCCTTTTCTCATTCCAGATCTCGCGTGATCTGAATTTCGAGCATAATCTCGTGAGAGCTGAATTACGTGATTGAATTTGAGTTTGCTACGTGTAGCATACACAACAAGCCGGATGGGCATACAGTATGTTAACGTGTTTTGTTTTCGCTCGTTCTGTATGCTACGTAGCTCGTTCTATTGCTGGATAATTGTTAATGTTTCGTTTTCGCTTGTTTGGAAAAAGACCTTTCCCAAGGAAGGGCGACTTATTTATGTTTTTTCTTGTTCTTGACGCGTTAATCGACTAATGCAACTTATACTCCGGAGCAACGTTTCGCCCAGAAAAATCAGCAATATCTCAAATGCTATTTATACTAAATCTGTCCTGCAGCATCTGTTTGCTATTTTGACATATAAATATTTGAGCTAAGTATGACAACAGGTTAGCCCAATTTACCAGAACATAACACCTTCCTGGACGCCCAGTGCCAGTACAACAAAGCGTTTTATATTAATTCACACTGTATAACTTCATGAGCTACGAAAGGAAGCAGCAGTTAGCGCAGAGGTGGGCAAACCTTTTGACTCGTGGGCCACAATGGGTTCTAAAACTTGACAGAGGGGCGGGGCCAGGAACAGATGGATGGAGTATTTGTGTGAACTAATATATATTACATGCAAAACCCATTACATGAAAGGATTTGGCCTTTTACAGGTAACATTACAGGGAAAAGGTCAAATGAATCAGGTTTAATTATAATAAAATTTAATTTAATGATATAATTTGGACAAGTTCGGCGGGCCGGATTCAATAGCCCAACGGGCCGTATATGGCCCCCGGGCCTTGGTTTGCCCATGCCTGAGTTAGCGGCTACCTGACCTGAACATAAAGGTCCACCAGTTCAACCTGGTCCAGCAGGTGGTAGATCTTCCCAGCCTGTAGCCAACCATAAGCCTCCTTTTCTTTGCAGCCCAGGTCGATGAAAATACCCAAACTGGTCTTGGTGTAGTCAAGAGCCACCCGGTATGCCCTGAAACATTCAGGAACATGAAGCATGCTGCTCCGTATCACAAAGTCATTCCAGTTCATATCGTGTAGTTCACTTGTGCAAAGTCCTATAAAGAGGGGCTTCGTTCTGGTCCTCACGTAACGAAGGGCTGAGGCCCCGAAGACCCCGTCGCTAAACCAAACCCCCATTGACCGGCAACTTCTCGACATTTAGTGTGGTAAAATGCACATATTCAAAGGCAAACTTTCCCCTTCACACAATCCACCGCGGGAGACGTCTTTACGTACGTACTTTTGGAAAGTTGTGGAAAAACATACACTTGTATTAAAGCTATATATCGCGATTAACCGATACAATAATCTGAAAGACTCTAAAGTCTGTCCCTTAAATGAATCGATCCGTCAGTACGCTGCCGATGCGCTCGCATCGTATATCGATACAAATCGGGGGTTTTCCGCATCACTGGTATGACCTGCTTAACACAAACTATCCCACCATAGATGAACGCAAGCAACGCCCGATGCTTAAAGGCGTGAGCTGAAGAGCGGCTGCACGTCTTTAAGCAGTAACAACTGGAAGCTGTAGCTGAATTCCCTCCGGACACACATCCCCGCTCTGGCAGGGTCAGGCGTTTTACTGGGCTGTGAAACGGACATCCCAGCTCACTGTGCTCACACACACACACCTTTCTGTACCCAGAGACAGGTAGAGCTGACTGATGGCATCCAGGGCGTCTCCCTCCTGTCTCCTGTCTCCTGTGCATCGCAGCAGTTGGACCTGGTGCTGGTTGTAGATGATGCACTGAGCCGGGTCTGGACTCTCACACCCGTAGAGCCGGCACAGGTATCTGCTCGCAGTGAGCTGACCTGGTCACAAGTGAGACTCAAATTCAATTATTTGTAAAAAGAAAGAGGAAACAGAACATACGAATGTGACTGAAATATTTACAGCATAATAAGTTGGCTTTTAAAGACAGTAGCAGGGCCCATTCATAGCATCCCCGTCCCTCGTCCAGCTGCTGCTCCTTTACAAACTGCTGACCAAGCTCCAGCAGCACCGTGATGAAGCTCTCCTCGTGGCCTTCAGACTCCAGCGCAGAGAAGAGCTGCACAGCCTCAGTCAGGTGCTTCTGAGCTAGCCCTTTAGCTCCAGCCTTCTGACATAGCAGGCCTTCAATAGGACAGATAGTAAATACTAGTAACTATCACCAACAAAAAGTTGAAATTCTAAAATGAATGCATGCAGCAGCTATCTAAACCAACGTCACCAAGTACTCTACAGCAAGTACTTTAAAAAACACAATACAAAACAGAAAGAGAGACTTTCATGGTAGCAGCAGTATTAACGTGGTCATTGAATCAGTCAGTCAGCATCAGCTGTGTGTAAATGCAGTCTCATAGGTAGCACGGCTAGCAGGAGCTAGCGTAGTGGTAGCACAGCCAAGTCTCGCTTGAGCCGGTCCCAAGTCTGGAAAAATGCAGATGGTTGCATCAGGAAAGGGCATTCGATGTAAAACCTTGCCAGAATTAACCATGCAATCAACCTTAAATATGAAAGTCACACTGAATCGGACGACGCTCTGGATAACAGCGACCAACATCAGTGCCGAGGAGGAAGACGGTGCATCAGCAGAGAGAGAAGAGGGACTGCAAGAGTTCAGGACTGAGAGGAGGGACTTTGAATGTTGGGACGATGACGGGAAAAGCTAGAGAGCTGGTGGACATGATGAAGAGGAGGAACCAGGGAGTGCCAAAGATTAGTGGATGAAGAGGATAAAGATGATTCAATTCAATTCAGTTTTATTTATGTCGCGCCAGATCACAACATAAAGTCATCTCAAGGCACTTTACAGGATTAGCAGGGAAAGACCTGCAGGGAAACACAGAACCCAACTTGACCCACAAGAGCAACGGAGGCGAGGAAAAACTTCCCTTTAACGGGCAGAAACCTTGGAGAGAACCTAGGCTCATGGTGGACGACCATCTGTCTGGCCGGCTGGGTTGAGAGAGAGAGAGAGAGAGAGAGAGAGAGAGAGAGAGAGAATGGCAGGTCGGAGACGAGTCAAAAACAAGGAGATGGATAGGGAAGTGATAGCGAGACAGAGCAGGAGCAGACAAAAATAAGATGCTAAGCTAGCGATATAAAGCTATAAATGCTAATGCTAGCGATATAAAGCTATACATGCTAATGCTAGCGATATAAAGCTATAAATGCTAATGCTAGCGATGTGGACATCAGTGGTGAGGGACACAGGTCCAGGTTCTGCAGCACCACGGACAGAAGGACCTGAAAGAGAAAGAGGGACAAACAGAGGGAGAGAGAGAACAAGACTACAGGAAGAGAGAGAGATTACTGACATATATTTATAACATGAATAACCAGATAAAGGGGGAGGAGCTCAGTGTGTCATGATGTTAAGCCACCAATGCTGCCTAATGACAGCATATTGATTATATTGATTACTGCATTGATTAGTTATAAGCTTTGTTAAAAAGGAAAGTCTTTAATCTACTCTTGAACATAGAGATGGTGTCTGTCTCACGAACCAATCAGGGAGCCGATTCCACAATAAAGGAGCTTGATAACTGGAAGCTCCGCCCCCCTGTCTGCTCTTGGACATGTTTGGAACCACGAGCAGGCCAGCGTTTTGGGACCGCAGGGTTCTAGTGGGGCAATACGGGATAATCATCTCTGTAAGGTAAGGAGGGGCCTGGCCAGTGAGGGCTTTAAAAGTGAGTAGAAGGATGTTATATTCAATCTGTTCCCTAACAGGAAGCCAATGCAGAGACGCCAGAACAGGGGAAATGTGTTCTCTCAGTCTGGTTCCTGTTAGAACACGAGCTGCTGCATTCTGGATCAGCTGGAGATGTTTAATAGACCTTTTTGGGCAGCCGGACAGTAAGGAGTTGCAGTAGTCCAGTCTGGAAGTCACAAAAGCATGGACTATTTTTTCTGCATCTTTTCGGGTTAGTAGGTGCCTGACCTTTGAAATATTCCGAAGGTGAAAGAACGCAGTCCTTGAAATATGCTTTATCTGGGACTGAAAGGACAGGTCCTGATCAAAGATTACCCCCAGATTCTTGGCAGTGGTGCTGGTGGACACTGAGACGCCATCTAGTTCAACTACAACACTAGAACAAACATTTCTGAGATGCTTTGGCCCAAGAACCAGAACCTCAGATGAAGAATGCAGGCATTTGGACCAGAGACATACTTGTGCAGGTGTGGAAGTGTCTAGGAGAGGTAGCTGTAGAGTTTTTAACGGGGTTGTTGAATACAATCCTAGAGGAAGAAGATGCCAGAGGAATGGAGGAGAAGAGTTCTGGTGTTCTTCAAGAAGAAGGGAGACAAACAGAGTTGTGGAAACTATAGTGGGATAAAGCTGATGAGTCATACGATGAAGTTATGGAAAAAGGTGTTTGAGGCTAGACTAAGGACAGAAGTGAGTATTTGTGAGCAGCAGTATTGCTTTATGCTGAGGAAGAGTACCACAGACGCAATGTTAGCGTTGATGCTAGCAATGAGAAGTACAGGGAAGGTCAGAAGGAGCTGCATTGTGTCTTTGTAGATCTAGAGAAAGCCTAGGACAGGGTGCCCAGAGGAACTGTGGTACTGCATGAGGTACTGTAGTACTGCATGAGGTACTGTAGTACTGCACGAGGAAGTCTGGAGTGGCAGAGAAGGATGCCTGAAAATGCAGATTGAGGTCAGCCCCTATGTCAGCACTGGAGGAACCCTGAAGCGGATTCCAGACAAGAATTCACCCGTTTATAGAATTCCCTTTGGGATAAACAAAGTGTGTCTGTCTGTCTGTCTTAAAGCAAACACTGACTAACCTTGGTTAGCCTGAGCTACAGCCCAGTTTGCTGTATCGTCATACTCTTGGCAAACGTCAACAGCAGCCTGGTACCGCTCTGCTGCTCTCCGGAGGTCACCCGTGCATCGGAGTGCCACGCCACTCATGTTTAGGACCACACCTGCGTTCGTACGTACAGTTATGAAGCTAGTAAATCCGTTTGTTCTTCTGAAGTCACCAGTCAGATTGTGATTCAAGTGCCTACGACATTCAGTCCTTTAAAATTACACATTTGCACAAATCATTGCACTTTACACCAGGAAGTTGCTCCAAAGAATTAACTTACCATTAAGGGTTTAGTCTTTTACATTAAAATTAAATAGTTGCCAAAACATGTCCTTCCCAAGACCTTTTCAAGGACTTAGAAACAACATCTAACTATTTAATCTGCCTGCTCTGATATATGTGCACATTTTCATGGACCCATGTGATGTCCTCTCAGGTTTAGACACACCCTTAATGCACTTGTACCGTAAACCAGATCATTTAAGTTGTTTAAATAAGGCTCTAGGCAATAGAAAGTCACACCTTCCTGAGGGGTGGTGCAGTGTTCTGGCATGGAAGCCAGGACTGAGTCCAGGATCTCCAAAGCAACAGAGGGCTGGCTGTGGTTAATGTGAAGCCATGCCAGCCAGATAAGCAAGCTGTTCCTTTCTGCAATAGAAACGGGGAGTCGCAGTGACGGTGGCATGTTGTTGATGAGCGTGTGTATGTAGCGAATAGCGTGTCCAAACATTCCGTGCGTACAAAAGAGTTGGGAGAGACAAACAGTGAGATGATAGCTCAAAACGTAGCCACTTTCGTTTCCTTGGACTTTGGCAAACGATAGGGCTCGGTGGAAATATGGAGCCACTGGAGGGGGGATGGAGGCCTTCTGGTCTGTCATCCCATACAATCTATTAACACTGTCCCAAACTAGAAGTATACTGCTCAGACTGTCCCCCAGTGTAGCTGATGGCTGCATACAAGCTCTCCTGGCTGAACTGACACTAAGGTGAGGAAGTTGGAGTTCACTGTAAAGTCTTCCAAGGGTTAGGTATCCATGAGTGGGAGAGATCCACCATGTGATTTCAGTTTCATTACCAAGAGCAAGAAGTCTCTCAAGATAAGGAACGACTCGACCCCTATCCGCATGAATCCAGTGGTACTTTGCCAATAGATAACAAGCCTGGGCCTCTGCCGATGTGTTATGGGACAGAACAGCTTTCTTGAGCATGTATTTAAGTGGAGTATTGCCCTCAAAGCTTCCCAGGCAGTCTGGAATTCCCAGCAGCAAGGCAAGAAGCCGCTCTGTCAGAGCAAAAAAACTGTTGCCATTTTTCTGCAAAAGATAAATGTCTGCAAGGTTGGAGTAGATGCTAGCAAGCAACCTGAAGTCTGTGAAGCCTTCCTGTGGTACACGGAGGGCCTCCTCAAAGTAAACCCTGGCCTGGCTGAATTTGAATCTTCCAGCACAGAGCTTGCCCAACAGGAAGCACAAACGAGTCTGGAGCCAAAAAAGCATCTTCTTCCTGGCTGTTTCTCGAGCAAGGCCCAGGAATGTAATCAGCTCATCGTCATCAGAGTGACCAGTAAAGACGCAGGAGGAAAGTACATCAGAATTCAGACTGTACAGGGAGCCAAACTCTTCTCTGTAGCCTCGTCCTTCCAAGAGAGAGAAAAGGGGAATGAAGTTCTCTGTGTCGTTTCCTTCTGCAACTGAGTGAACTTTGAAACAAGGAGTTCTTGGTTTTTTTCCCTCCGTAGCCACAACATAGTTCTCTCGAGTTGTCATCCTAATGGAATCCAAGTCCTTTCTTTGGTCAAGAATGCTCTCAATGTGTGTTTTTAGGTCATGTCGCTGAGCATCATGGTTGGTTGGAGCGCTACCTACAAGATAATAATGGTTTAATCGCTTATGTTGAAATACACAAACGAGTAAATGCTGTGACTAAATAAAGACACATCAACATGACATTTATAGACAGTACTTACTTGATGTTTTATTTCCAGAGCCTTGGTAGCTGATCATATCTGAGAATAAACATAAGAAATTCAAAAAAGTGGAAATAGATTTTTTGTTGAAATTGTATTTTTAACAAGCCCTTTGGTTCAGAACGTAAAATGACAGATAACTAGACCCACATAATGCACAATTGATTAAAGCCACCCGTCCATTTACAGGCTGGTCGTGGATAGGGATGAGAATTGCTAAGATTTATGCGAATCCAATTACATTTTTGATTCTGTATAAAGATGGAATATAGTAAGTTATATAGTATAGTATGTACCGGTAGTTAGTTATCTAATGCAGCCTCATGGGTACCACGCGTAGTACAGTTAGCAGGAGCTAATGTAGCATTGCCAGTTTTTCCTGATTTTTGTTTATTTTACTTAACCAGGTCATTCTCTTTTTCAATAACAACCTGGACCTGAGTTGCATGTTTTTTGGTGGTGGGAGGTGATCAGAGAGACAGGTAGGAGGGGACTGGGTGTGTCTTCTGGAAGGGAAGGAGATAAGGAGACCTGGTGGTGGAACCAGGAAGTGCAGAAGTGTATACAGGAAAAGAGGTTAGATAAGAAGAAGTGGGACATTGAGAGGACAGAAGAGAGTAAACAGTGGGAAGTAAATCAGTGGTTCGAATCCCAGCTCTGACTGTCCGCATGTTGAAGTGTCCTTGGGCAAGGCACTGAACCCCAAACGTCTCCCGTGGGTCGAGCACAGTGCTTCTCAATTATTTTCTGTTACGACCCCCCGAGGAATACATTTACGTAGAATGGCTGGTCCTAGAAAAACTTTTCGCGACCCCCCCCCCGCCCCCAAAATTAACATAAAAAGAAATATGAAAAATAAAGAGAAAATATAGTGCATCAATTTGCATGAAATATTTTTTTAATCATTAAACTACAATTAATACAATTAAATAATAAATTAAATTAAATAACATCAATTGCTGTGCAAGCAAATGCTTTTGCATGACCGGAGTGGTGCACTCATGGCCAATACATGCAACTACACGCAATTTTCATTCACTTTCTTTTTTTAATCTTTCGATATTGAAAAATATAGTAAGTGAATCAAAATCCCTTCTTGGTTTTTGAGAAAACAGATGGGCTCTTACCCAGCATGTAGCGATGGCCAAAATCATTCAGCGATATCTTTTTTAGTAGAGCTGTTGCTTCCTCTTCAACTGTGCCTTCTTCCATACAAAAGAAAGTGCCTTCCTCTTCATTCAAAAGAATATCTGTTGAACTGGAAAGGTAGCAAATAATAAAACAATATACCCTATTTTCATAGCTTACTGCAAAATTACTGAATGTAAACAACATGAATTGACTGAAAGTAATATTTGACACACTCACTTGTAAATGTCTGTGCATGGTTTCACCAGGCTGGTCTTGACAAGACCTACTTGACCAGTTGATTCTTTCCTTCCTGTAAACCAATCCAGGCATGATAGCAGTAGTCCCACAATGATGATGCGATCAGCAGGTGCCAGGCTCAGCTCATCTGGTCCTTCAGCGACATAGTCCTCAGTGGCCAGACAGGCTCCTCTGGCTGAACCGATGGAAGGAGAAAACAATGTCACTTTATCCCACGACATGTAAAAAGGTATGTAGGTACGCAAGTCGTGTGTTCCACAACTAATATCTGTTGGGTCTACCTCCAGGTGGCAAATACAACAGGACTGGCCTGTAGAAAGCAGCTACAGAGACCAAAGAAGAAGAGTGTTTAGGAGAGGTTACAAGAGATGGCAAAAACAGGTGTGTTAGTTTGGCTACGAATAAAGCCAGGTAAAAAGAATGCTTGCTTTAATGCTCATTTCCATATTGATGTCACCTCCAAACATAAAAACTGGTGACTCGGGTGAAATACCAAGGCCTGCATCGCCCCCAGTGTTGGGAAAGTAACTAAAGTAACTAGTAACTTAAAGTAATAATATTACTTTTTACCAGTAACGAGTAGTGTAACGAATTACTAAAAATGCCACGTAAAATACTTACTGATAAAATAATACAATATATACAATACAATCAAAATCTATAAGAGAAATAAAAACCTAAGAATCAGGATATATAATTTAAAACCATGCCAGCGTAGAACATTTGATTCAGCGACATCGCTTCCCCGAAGGAAGGGTGTCAAACACGGTCGTGGCAGGACGGCCCGAGGAGTCATGAGCGATCTGAGTCTCTCTTTTTATGTGTGGCCCCCAGGAGCGGCAGAGCAGCCGATGGTCCTGCTGGCCGAGCCAACCACTTTGTCCAAAGCCTTTTTATCTTTCAGAGTAGGATTAGCAAAGCACACAGTAACAGAGCTGGATAACACACTTTCAACCACACTTAACGTTTAAAAGACCCTTTGGGTTATGGTCTCTGAGTTTACGTAGAACGAAGAGGTGCCGTCTTGCTTTCTTGGCAGTGCTTGTAGTGTTTGTACGCCATTTCAAGTCATTTCAAAGAGTTACACCCAAGAAGTTACATTTTCCAACTAGAAAGACAATCAGAGACTGCAGACCCCGCCTCCAAAAGACTATTGGATCTTGTGAGACAGTAAACAGGGCTTCCGGATCAGAGGGGCCAAACCTGCTCTAGCTTGCTGCTCCGGAACGTACTACAAGACTCCTTCTGGACTCTTTTTCCCATCATGCCATTCGTGTCCCTCCCTCTTAAAGTGGCAGTTTACAGCAGAGGCACAATTCCAGATGTAAAAATAATTCTAGAATCTGGATCCAGATCCGGATCAACGCCATTCTCGGGGAGGACCGAGCCACGGACAGAACCTTGCTTGTGTAAAGATTTCAAGTCGATTGGGTTACTGGTTTATGAGTTATGCGCTCAGACAGACAAACAAACATACAGACAGACAAACGCACCCAATTGCAATACCCTTGCCTCCTCTTCGGCGAGGGTAACTATTTGCACGTGAGAATTCTGAATTGTAATTTGAAAGTAATTTATCTTGTGACGAAAGTCAATAAGAAGTTCACAAGTCTTAGCGGAGTTCAGAAGCAAGTTGTGTTCTTCACTCCAGCGAACCGCATTCCCTACCTCATCATTTGAACTGATAAATCCAATGACGGTTGCATCGCCTGCACATTTGATTATCACATTATTCTCTTGAGAAGCTAGACAGTTGTGCGTATACAGCGTAAACAACAACGGGCTGAGGGTTGTGTCTCGCCATCAGTTCAGACAGAAAACTGCCCATGACACTGTACCTTGTTATTGGCTGCACCATAAAACAAGGTACAGTGGTGTACTATGCCACACGCATGGATACTGGAATGCCTGAAACTATATAGTTGTTATAAAGTGTCAAAAACGAGCGTAACATGGACTCCCTGATTCCCCTCGCTGGGATATGCAGCAACGACATCGGGATGCCATTCAGACTTGATGATATCTAGAAGAGGGAAGATGATCACAACTGAAGGGGTTGATCTACCTGAAGGCAACACAACAGATGTGCAGGACAGCTACAAACATCTGGGGATCCTACAGGTAAATGATGACCATGGGGAGGCAGCTAGGAGGTCAGCCACAGCCAAACGCCTACGGAGGGGGAGGCAGCTGAATGGCAAGAATAAGCAGCTCTGCCCCCCCCCCCCCAGGAATCAGGTACCCCGCTGGGTCATATCCTGCCACTGGAAGAGATACAAGCTACCAGTATCAGGACAAGAGGGGTCCTTACAATGCACGGAGGGTCTCACCCTAAGTCCAGCGTCCTGAGGCTGGACACGGAGTGGAAGGAATGAGGCAGATGACTATATATATATATATATATACACATACATACAGGTAATACTTTATACTTGATGTATAAGTAGTGGTTGTTGTAATAATCATTATATTCTATGTTTAATTTCTTTAGAGACTTCACGACAGGTGAAACTCTGTCTGTGATCCCATTTTGTGTCCGTGGATCAGATGAAGTTAAAAAGCAGGGAACTACTTGTCTTGAGTAAAACAAAGTATTTGATCCTCAGACAATGGGCCTATTGTAGTTAATCCTTTGCTCATTTTTGGAGTCTTTATTTTTAATCACAATTTTACTCTCTGAACATTTGATAATTTCTAGTTTTGCTTTATATTTTGACAATCTTTTTGTGGACCTTGGATTCTGTTGATTTGCAGTGTGACACATTTTTGTTCAGCCATCATGCTGACCTGAGCTGGCAGGTAAAGTTCTCCATTCATCAGTCCATCTACAGTATCATGGTTTTAAAATGGTCATGAGTGTTTCAGTCACCCGGGCAGACCAATAGTGCTGCCTGGTCGGCCGGCCGGCCCACTTTCACTTACCGAACTGCAGAGGGAAGTCGCATGTGGGTTTCCCATCACCAACTAATATGTTCTCTGCACCAGATTTAAGAAACCATCTGTGGAAAATGGCACCAATAAGCACATGTCACCGAACACCGAGACCCAGTTAAATCAATGAGGAGGGAGCCCAAATACGTCACTGTGAATTACTGGTGAAAAGGGATGACAGGTTCCAGAGCAGGTCTGGGTGAGGTGCCTCGGGCCCCATCAGCCAGGCAGAGGACGGTCCAGCCTGAGCCCATGAAGGGAGGCTCAAACTGGGCTATATCCCCATGTTCCAGGTACAGGTCGCCTCCAGAGGTGGAGCAGTCAAACATCTGGTTGCTGCTGCACCGAGCAAACAGTGAACCTGAGGACACAGAGGGAGGGAGATGCTCATTGCAGCGGTTTGCATCTCGCTGTTTGACGATGAATCGTGAGCGTGATGTTAAAGCAAGCCGAGGAGACTCCAGCGACTCCCGTGACCCATGAGGCTGAGAAGCAGCAAGAACATGGATGCATTTTGATCTGCGATCATCTCCCCTGATTGACATCATTTCCTGGGCCACAGCTGCACCGGCACAAACCTTCCTGCATGAGGATCTCTTTGTAAACCGGATTAAGAGTGTCCTCCTGAATGGACACGTCAATGGAAACACCTTCCTCCAAAGAATGGAGCCAAAAGGTCTGGTCGAACAACAGATTCTCCAAACACAGTCCCAACAAACCTGAAGTGGAGGAGGTGAAGAGAAAGGTCGCGTGTGAACAAACCCATCGACAGTAAAATAAAGGAAAACAATGGTCTGGTGACGTCATCATTGTTAAAAGCAGCAGGATTAGCAAACGTTAGTAAAAGCAGCCAAGAATCGTCCACGTAGAAAGTAATGGCTGCGCCCTGGAAGTGGCTGCGCTGACCTCTGAACCTACCGAGTATGTGATACGTGGTGAACTTCCAGATCTCATCAAAGGATTGGAAAGTCACAAGCAAAGCCTTTTCTTCACTGTTAATGGAAACGAGATGACCGGACAACTCCTACGATGAGAGAAGACAATTCAGTGTGAAATGATACTGTTCAATAAGTTTAACAAAAACCACAGTATTTTTGCTTTAGTGAGCATCATATTAAGTCTGGAATCTCA